>NC_046296.1:31194512-31495919 GCF_004115265.2 Rhinolophus ferrumequinum | reverse complement strand
TGTCATATATGATGAATCCCAATTTATTACTCTACATCATATATTTATCTGCCTACTTGAGATTTCCAATTGCAGATATCGAATATACATCTTAAATTCTGCATGTCCAAAACTGAACTGATCTCCCCTGACTGCACCTGAAGTGATCCAAGCCTACCTAACCAGTAATCCGAGATCCAAACCTTGGAGTCATCCTTTATTCTTCCCACTCTCTCTGACCACTATGTACCACATTCTCTGATATCACCAGGCTTTGAGTCATTGTCATCTTCCAAGAATACTACTGTGATGATCTCCAACTAGATCTCTTCCCTTCAGGCTGACAAAAACGTCTTTCTAAAGGAGAAATCATATTGCACCTCTCATCTGCTTAAAACCCTTCATAATACTATAGTTGCCTACAGGACAATATTCAGTTCCTAAACTGGGCACACAAAGCCATTCACCACCTGAGTCCTATCTTAGTCCTGGAACTGAGCTTCCTTCACACCGACCTCCAGTCGCTCCTAAAGGCTGAAGGTTCCCAGAATTTAGCAGACCTCCGTGCCCTTGCACAAGCTCTTCCCTGTGTCCGAATTCCTTCTTCTTACATATATTATCTATTTAAAATCAACACATTTTCAAGAGTCGGTAACAGCATCACCCATCAGGAATTCACCACTGTCATTCTCTCACTGTACCCAGCTGCTATAGCAACTGTTACCCACTTGTTTTGTTTCAGGTCTGCCTATCTCTACTAAAATGTAAATTTCTTTAGGCAAGGATTTATCTCCATACTGTGCTGCTTTTAAATGATGGAAAACATTACCTATGTTAAATCACTCATTGCAGTTGTTTAAATAGAAAAACCTGGACACTATAAATTAGTATCAAACAATAGAGAAAGTCTTCAGATGTAATACATCCACCAAAAGAATACAGCCACTAATATGATGACTGATGAAAATTATTCAATGTGGAAAATATAAATAACATCAATTTTGACATAAAATGGAAGACATAATTCTATTTATACCTTGTTTAGCACTACATAGTATTTATATGGAAACAGTGTGTATTTGAAAAACTGAAAAATTAAAACATTTTCTATAATTGACTGATGATATTTCAGACAAGTTCCTTCTTTTTTTCTTTATGTCTGGGTTGTTATTTTATACTATTTGCATGATAGAAGAAAAAAAAAATGCTGAAGAAAGCACCATAAAAACATACTTCATGGAGGTAAAGCAGGGAGTGGAGGGATTGTCAAATGCTATTTTGTCTGTAAAGACACATTTTTCCTTATATGGCAGTTCTAAAAGCATGTCAGGCCCCTAAAAGTCAGTGAACCCAGGAAAATTACTTACTGCTCTCCAAAGTCACACATTCAATGGTAGATTGCCTTGTCAATATCCAGAACCCATAATGTCTTGGAGTCACCTCCCCACAACTGTACAAGGCCAAGAAAAGGACAAAAAAAATAAGTTTTGAAATCTCTGGTGTAAATTGTGTCCAATTCAGACCACATGTGGGCACCTGTTTCATAGTGATAAGTTACTCCTTTAAAAATGTCCTTCCTTCCTTCGTTATTGTTCAAAGAGACTAGCTCAGGAAACATTTCTGAGGTGCTGAGCAGGAAGATATTGACTGACTCAGGTTGGCCCCAAGTCTGTGTCTCACGTTTCTGCTGCCACAGCCATCCCAGCTTTTGCCCAGTCTACATGCACAAACAGAGCTGGGAAAATTGTATCTTTGGCAGCCATCCGACAGGGTGAAATCCAATACACTGTCTAGAGAGGATAGGAAGCCAAAATCAACTTTGACTTGTCATTGCTCTCCAGTAACTCATTTAGAGACTTAAAGCTCTCTACTGTACCAAAAAATAGCATTTAGTCAACAAATATTTGTCAAGAACCTACTGTGTGCAAGGCCTTATGTTGAGCATTGATTATTCAATTTAGTTGAAATGAAAGAGCATGAGTCAATGACTGCTGAATATCATATACATTGCCAAACTACTTCTGAAGATGCAGCAGAGAGCTCTTCCTGGAAGGTCAGAGCTGAAACAATCTCATAGCTACTCTCCGCCCTAAGGTAAACCCATTCTGGGAAAATAATGATCTGACTCAGTGCTTTTCACTCAGCCTGTCGTCTGAGGAACTCAGGGTTCCATCAGCAGGTGAGATTCTAAGCCCAGCTTTACTTTCACCTGACTTATATAACGGGCCTTGTTTCAACAGGAGGTTTGTAACTTCACACACACACACACCTGGATCTAGGTTATTTCCTAAAAATATCTTTCAAATATACAGGTCCAGCTTTTTTCCCCAGATATATCTTCTCCATTTAACATCAGGGAACTAAATTGTACTGTGAAGATTTAGGTCTTCACAGTACAATTTAAATATATTTGTTCTTTTTATGCCTTCAGTATAAAAGGCATGTTTCCCCCCAAAAAAAGCCATGTTTCCCCAAAAATAAGACCGGGTCTTATATTAATTTTTGCTCCAAAAGATGCATTAGGGCGTATTCTCAGGCGATGTCTTATTTTTTCATGTACAACAATCTACATTTATTCAGATACAGTCATATCATCTTCTGGAACATCGTCATAACGTACTAAATGCGTCCGTGTGGCTGACGATCTTAACTGGGGCTTATTTTTGGGGTAGGTCTTATTTTCATGGAAACACAGTATGAAGTCTTCCATTAGCCTCTATATGTCATGGCCAAATACTTACAAATTCCAGAATGGGTCTAATTTTCAGCTTTTTAGTACTCTCAGGGCTCATTTTGCTTTTGGTTCTCCTCATATTCATGATGGCAGAGTAAAACTCATCTGATGGAGTCAGAAAAAACAGGTTCTGATATGTTTTAATACTAATTTAATTTGTGGCGTTTGTCAATTCAAAACTTTTATGGCCTCAGCTTTCCCACCTGCTAAGTAGAAGTGGCACAGAGCAAGACTCCTGATATTTCTTGAACTCAAACATTTGATTAGCTGTGAATACCAGAGAGGCTATGCGTCTACCCACAGTCAGTAGGTGCTAAGGTCAATAATTTAGCCGTCTCCTAAATAATATCAAATTCCCTTAATAAAATCCAGTACCTCTGTGCTCAGATAAGACGTCAAAGTTATTATTTCTGGAAGAGAAAGAGGTAAAGTTGGCATCAATTCCCATTTGGGAATATATGACTTATTGCACCTTCTTTTCTAAAAGCAGTTTGAGAAAGCTGGAAGACCACTGGAGAACTGGGATAGCACATGGTACATTATAGTGACTCAAATAAATGTTTGTTCTTTGAATGATGATCCCAAAAGAGGGACAAAGACAAGGGAGTGATGGCAAAAAGTGGCAAAAGCTTACGAGGAAGCTGACATAAGAGCGAGCTCTGTTCACTGATGTATCCCAACGTCTTAGAATGGGCCCTACTGAATTAGTAAAAAAAGAAATATAAAGCTAAAGACTTTAAATGTAAAGTTCTAGAACTTTCCAATTTTGTTAACGGTAGGCCCTATTCCTACTAATCACTTTCATGTCCCAGAACTAGACACACAAAACTTCCAAATAAATAGACTTCTACAAAAATAATCTAATTATCTCATCCATACAGTTTATAGGGTCAGACTGTCTAGAAGAGGGTCCCATGTTAGACCGCCAGACATCTAAACGAAACTGCACATCTAGAGATTTGAAAGGAAGATACCAAATTGTCTCCTCAAAATAATACAATATCAAACAATACCGCCAATACAGATAGGTGTAGGAAATCATCACAGAGCAATGTTTTGGTATAAAAAATCAAGTTTTAATTGACTACAGGGTACAGCAAAATTTTCAGTTGCCATAATAAAAAGAGACTTATTTCTAGTTTTAAAACACAAGGCAAGGTTTATATTCTTTGAAATAAGTTTAATCTCTGGTTAAGGTTGTCAAAGATAATTTATATGAAACTCCCCAGGGATGATGTAGGTCTACAGCATAAGAGCTTAGAGGTATTTTCATGTCTTGGTTTCATTGGAATGGCAAAAATTCTAGTGTGGTTTGAAAGGTTAAAAGTGTGTATTTCTTTGGAACAATCGTATCATGATATTTGTCTTTGTAAATATCAAACCGGGATCATTTTGAGGATGGTTTATATTTTCCTGGCCTCTTTATATTTTTCTGGCCTCTTACACATCTGTCGTCAGGTAAACACAAATGCATAGCAGGGCAGGCATTTGCTAACTGGTAATTACAGAACTGCTACCGGACTCAGAGAAGATCCCATGATGAAGTCAGAGATCTTAATTTTTATATGAGAGAGGTCAGCTACACATTGAAAAATGTCACTGCCAGCACAGTACGAAGAGCTGTATATGCCCGGAAATCGGAAACTAGACTTTTCATTAAAATCCTGGTTTGACCAAAAGGCATCTTAGGCAGCATTTTCTAAGAATGGCATTCCTTTTTCACAGCCCAAAATACTTTTTGTTTACTTTTCCAGTGGTGTTAAAATAGGTCTGTTGAAATGAATTTGAGGTCAGGAAGTACTTGTACACTGTCCTCCATGTATGGGATCCCTGAACTGTCATTATTGGGCCATGCCTTGGTAGGCATAGTCTCGTGTCATTGTCTGGTCCATGGCTCCATCATGTCCAGCACCTGTAGCATGATGGCCGAAGCTTGCGTTATCCTGGTGGCTACACAGGCCTTGTGGATTCTTTTTACTCCCTCTCTAGAGTTTAGCGCAATATCTGCATGACAATGTGATAGGAAAAGACATAAGAATAAAAGGAGATTATAAAGGGAAAGACAAAAAAGAAAAAAGGTTTTATGTCTATACAGAATGCAATTACCATTGAGACTTGTGTGACCTTGTCCAAACAGCAGGCAAATGTCAGGCACTTACCTAAGGTGCCAACTGGCCATAATCCACATTGGTCACATTTCAGTGGAGATGGGAAAGGAGAACTTGGAAGACCAACCTCAATCCCTCAAAAGCACAATGTTCTATAATTAGGATTATAAAAATAAGACATCCAGAGGCTATGGAGCTGCTCTTTGTTACCTGTGTCATTTTCTCCAGGATGACCATGATGTTAAGAAGAGCTTTGTAGAAACATGTAGAAACTCTCTGATACCCCCTTCCTTCCGCACACATTGGCTGGAAGACATCATGGCACCACACATACTCCCCACCTGCACATACACCCTGTTACCCATCTGCTAGGTCTATCTCTACTGAGCTCGACAGAAATTCACATCCACCTACATGGACAAAACGCAGACAAGTTCTAGAAAAGTAATATTCAGTGTCTGGGGACTAGAGGCAGACTGCCTGGGTTTGAATCCCAGCTCTGTCACTTACTGGCCATGTGACTTTGAATAAATTATTTAAACTTCTTTAAGCTTCAGTTTCCTCATCTATTCAACTTTCCTTTTAGGGTTCAGTACAGTATTTAGCAAGCAGTAAATTTCTAAGGGTTAACTATTGCTGTCATTAATGAAAGATTCTCAGTATATGCAGAAATTATTTTCCCGTCTTTTAAAAGTAATTAAATCAAAGCTGAGAAGGGTTCAGATAGAATCTGCTCCACTCACATTGTGAAAGTGAGACTGCATGTAATTTATCTTTTCTTTTTCTTTCTTTTTCTTTTTTTTCTTAATTGTAGATATTTAGAGGTAGGATAAAAAAATAAGGAGAAGAAAATAGAGACTTTAGGGACAGGTGAAAAGCAATTTTCCCTGCACTAAGAAAAGGGAAAGTCAAGTCAGAGTGAGTTTGTGTTACTAGGCAATAACAATGCTTTCAGACTGTTTTGAGCAAATTATTTGAATTATCTAGAACACTGAACGTATTTGAAAGCAAAAATATCTTCATATTCACTTTAAAGAGATGTTATGAGAACAAAATTAAGTATATGGCATTTATCAAAATGAACAATGCTTTGAAAGCTCACAGTAGAAATATTATGAAAGCCATTCACTGATGATTAGCCAAATCAAAGAAAAAACTAGGTAAGTGATTTGAGAAGGGAAGATACATAAACTGGCCAGGTCACTGAAGAGACCCTGTTAGCTCTCTGTCTCTTATCATTTGCAAGTCATTTTGCATTAGAAGACCTATTCTTTTGAGCCACATGGAAATATCACTTTAGCATTAACACTATTCAGATCTGAGCTCAGCGAGGTGTGCGACACTAATTGTCACAGTTGCAGGCTTTCAGTGTTTTTGTACAAAATGATTATTGCTTTGCTTGCTTTCATAATGACATGTTTTTCATATTGCAATTTTAGAGTTTATTGAGTAAAATTGTACATAAAAACAAACCTCGTGCACTCATCTTTCAAGAAAAACAGAACAAGTGAGAGCAACAAAGGACTCAAGATTTCTAAGGACCCCTGAGGTGGTAACAAGAGCATCTGCAGCAAATGGTTTTGCCTTTCAGTAAATGACTAGCCGGGCACAGTGCTTCTCACTCGGGAAATTTAATGAAGTTTTCCAGATTTCTCATCTACTCTCAGTGCTTACTTGTGGATATAGACAGGCCACAACATTCTCTGACTGGAGGAACAGAGGAAGATGAGAAGAATAACAATACCAAAAAATAAACCAGAAGGAATCAGTAAACAATTTGTGAATAGTTTTAGGTTATTTCATTATAATACTTCAAACTACTGGTCAAGATTCACTGGTCAAGATTCACAATATTAGAACTCTGGTTCGTCTTTTAAAATTAAAAAAATATATAATAGAAAATGAAATTCTATGCTGAGCCAAATCAATGGGCTCAGCTATATATATGCCAAATAGTATTTAGGTTTAGCTACATAAATAACAATGTTTTGTTAGGGAGCTGAATATTTGCCAATCAATAAACTCAGTGACCCAACTATCTACTCATTTCATAAATGTGTTCTGAGCACATTATTCTCCTTTAATAACTGATTATGGTATATTTCTTGGATCTCTGCCATTTTTTTAATTCTTCTCCTAAAAATCTTTGGTGGTGAATACAGTTAGTAAATTCCTTACTTTACTGCCACAAGGTGAAAAAGCAGTCCTGATTACAATTTGAGGCAGGCAGTATTGGTAGGTCGTTTATCAGCTGTTGAAGTTTCCTGTTGCTGGCTCTGGCAGATGTTCGGCTCTTTGGTTCAGTCAGTACCATCTCAAATCCCAATCCTCACTGGATCAATATGATTCCTAAGAGATAGGACACGGGATCTGAACCTGCCAAATGTGCAGTCTTTACCACAGCTAGAGCTTCTGTTCTAAAGTTCACCTGCTCCCTATCCACCGAGGCTGAACAGTACAGAATTCAAAGAACACTGAGATTTGAGCCACAGACACTCAAGCAGCTCCCTGATTCCTTCCCCTTGAGGCCTCACCTTTTGGCTTTGCTGACCATACTGTCGCTATTGCAACTATTCAACTCTGCCATTGCAACATAAAAGGAACCACAGACAATACATGAACAGATGCATAGAGCTGTGTTTCAATAAAACTTTATTTAAAAATCGGAGTGGGTAGGGTTTGGCCCACAGGTGGTAGTATGACAACCACTGGTTTGGAGGGAAGACACACAAATACAAGACAACACATTTATGGTACAATGCAGGTATGCACAAGTCTCAATGAGAAGATAAGGGAAAGGATACCTCACTTAACTTCTGTCACTAATTATTCATGCCAATGGTTAGCACTTCCTACAAGGTGGCAAAAGAACAAGAAATTGAATGGGAGAAAAAAAATCTAAAAGTAATAGATGGATTTGATTAGAGTTTCTATTTTCTGAGCTTCCTTTGCCTTGCAGGATCCTTGGTTTCAGAAAATTTAGCTGAAAATAAAAACACTTTTTTATTGTCCTATCATTTGATTCATGTAGCAACCTATATTCTTCAGGGAGATTGAAGACAAATATCCTAAAAGA
The DNA here is from genome assembly GCF_004115265.2 of Rhinolophus ferrumequinum. Classification (NCBI taxonomy): domain Eukaryota; kingdom Metazoa; phylum Chordata; class Mammalia; order Chiroptera; family Rhinolophidae; genus Rhinolophus; species Rhinolophus ferrumequinum. Next base: position 31,488,022 of record NC_046296.1, on the reverse strand, counting down.
TTCTACCTATTTGCCATAATTCCCAAAATTCAGTCCTGGTGCATCAAGGCAACAAGATCCCAAGAACTAAGTGTAATAGAGCATTTTGACATATTGGAGACCTGAGTTTTGGCTACAGTAGAATCTAACTTAGGAAGCAAAATATATTCAGGAAGAAATGCGGTAGTGCTACTACACAGCATAAAAACATTTTTGAAGATGCTTACATGTAAAGCCTTTTATTTTTTAGGTGAGCATCTTTGGCTCATTAAAGTGAATATCTCAGAGAGACTAAGATTTGAAAAATAATTCACAATGGTAAATACAATTGCAGGCTGCTTTTGGCTTTGTATAATTATACTGGAAAAACAGCTTGTCCCAGGAGCCATCAGAAGTGTGGGCATAGGAGACTTTTGTACAATGCTGTGTATATACGTTTCAGATGTTCCATCCTACTTTCAAGCTGCAAGCCCTGAGTCTAAGGAACGCAGAAACAACAGTCAAGAGCATCTCAATTGTAATGAACACAATAAATGGTATTTATTCCTTTTTATGTATTTTTCTGCACTCACCAGATAAAACTATAGCTTCTTCCAGAAAAACAGAGCCAATGCCATGACTTAGAGATGGTCTGTCCAGTCTCAGGGCAAAACTTGACAGCTGCTTTTCTTCTTTCTCCCTCTGTCTCCCAGAGGACTGGTCAACTGATTGCTAGTTAGAGCCTTTCATTTAACTAAAGCCAAGGGAAATGAAATAAAATTAAGCCAGATCGGTCTCATTTTAGCTACTTGCTAACCACTCTAATAAAAGCTGCTAATAGATAAGTCTAACTATTACATTGTTTTGTGTACCTGAAACTAAAAAAAAAAAAAAAAAAAAAAAAAGACAAATTAGTGCCTCTTTGAATGTGCTTACTGCATCTGGACTTCAATGCCCATATTAGTTCAGTATCTCTGAGTAATAGAATAATAAACTGGACATAAAACTCTGCGGAATTCCAGGAGGTGGATGGGAGCTCTGAGGACCACTTGAATCTTCTTGGTAAACAGGTACCCTAAGGTTAGTATAGCGCTTGCCTGTAATACTGTGCTATCTAACAGGGCTCAAAAATGCCCACTACAGGGAAGTAGACATTGATTACAACCTTCTAAGCAAACATAAATAGACAACTAAATAAATAAAACCTCTATGTTTTTTCATGCTCCAATACCTCTTCACAAAGAGGTTAGCATGGTTTAAAAAAAAAAAAAAAGGTAAGGATTTAATAAGCCATTTCCTAGATGTAAAATGGTATCTCTTATGTTGTTTTCTGCCGCTAACTTCCCTCATTCCCACCATCACTCTAGGAAAAATTATGAGGATCATTTCTGAAGTGGGTAAAATTAGTGGCCGTTGTGCCAACTTGTTTCTTTAAGGGTTAAAGTGATTTTTAAGGCATACCAGAGAGAACGTGGCACAGAGAAAATGAAATTGATTAGGGATGTAGAAATACTTTTGTAAAGAAGATAAATCAGAAAACCTATCAAATTTACCCAATTCTTTCTCCTGGAATTGTTTCCTTTCCTAAATATTATTATTGCTTAAGCTCACAATTTTGTACCCTCTGCTTCCTTCTGCTTTGCTTCCAACATCAAATCTAACAGATAACCTCTTTCTTGCTAACAGGGAAAAAACAAAAAAACAAACAAAAAAAACCATTTAAATTAGGAACCAGAAATATATCAACTCTGTTGACAGAAATTCTCCTACTAAGTAAAAATGCCAGTAACTACTCATTGAATCTAAGCCCAGAAAACTGGTAGGAGTGATATTTTTTCCATGTTAATGCAGCAGAGTATCTTGACAGGTATTTAATTTCTTATGCTAAAACAATCCCTCATCCATGTCTTTGTAACACCAACACTGAAAATTAAATACCTGCTCCCAGCTCACTGCAGCTGTCCTCATATGCACCTCCACAGGAGGGGCCCTAGGCTTTATTCCCGCAGCTGGGAGACCCCAACTAGAAATCACATCCCACCATTCTCCACCTGAAGACAATTATCAGCCAGCAGAGGCACGGGAGAGAATAGTGGTCCCCAGACAGGAGGCTCATTTCTTATTCACAGGGGACTAGGAATTCCACTTCAGCTCTACTGCTATTGGGAGGATTCAATACACAAACAAAAGAAAACCAAAAATAGGATATAAGCATTGTTATGCGGGGCGGCCTGCGGGGTCTCTGCTCCCGCTCCCCACATAAGAACACAGGATATGGCGAGGCCAAAAAGGAACACCCACGGAACCATAGGTAGGGGAGTCATACCACTATAGTCTCAGTGGAGGCTGGATTCACAGGATGTGCGATCTGCTGTCCGCTTTTCTGCCAACCGACAGACGACTCTCCTGGACTCACCAACCAGCGCAGCCGCGGCAGTTATATCAGTGGCCAATCGGCTAACCGACTACAGCTGACGGCCAACTAGCCACAACTGACGGCCATCTACTACCTGAGCCAGCACCTTTCCAAGAGCCTGGAAACTGCTCTCTGGGACTCTGTCCCCACAAGCACATACCCATATGAGACTCTAATTCACATTTTCATCTATCTGCTTGTAGAAAGGAGAAAGAAAGATGAGAAAGAGAGAACACTTTAAGCAAAAGAATGAGATCATAATGATTCCAAGGTGTGTTGAGACAAAGGAAAACAGCACATGCAATGAACCAGAGATCACAGAGAATTAGATGACATGGAATCCAGTTTAGCTGGGACTGAGAGGAAGAAGAAGGGTGTGACAAGGAACGAAATATGAAAGGAAGTGGACAGGTCCTCTATGTTAAGAAGTTGAAGTTGCCCTAATTGCAATGGGGTGTTAAGTGTCAAGCAGACAAGTGATATTATTGGGCCAATCTTTTTGGAAGGCTAATTCTGACTGCACAAGGGAGAGAATATCAAATAGAGACAAATCAGCAGGTGAGTGGAACCCTTAACAGAATATGAAGTCAAAGCTTCTTTCCTTACTCTCTGATTCCTAGAGAGAAAGATTCGGATTTGATTGAGAAAAGTTATGCCAAGGAGGCACTCAATACTGATCCAAAAAGTGTGTCTTGTTTATGGTCTGAAATACCTAAAGTTTATGACCTGGAATACCTAAAAGTTTCTCCTTCTGTGCCACCGTATCTACAGCCACTCAGACAAGAGGGAAATGGGAGGCGTTATCAGAACCTCACAGGATTTAAGGCATGTGGCGCAAGGGTGAAGGAGAAGAGCCAAAGGATGGTTAGAAGAGGACAGAGGAAAGATCAGAAGTGGAAGAAATTCTTAAATTTCCATCTGAAGCCAACTCCATGTGAACTGAAAGGTGATGATGAGAGAACTGTGAAGAAACGCCGCCACCCATCCTATGGACCCTTGTTTACCCCAGTTTGGCTAACAGTAAGACTTTCTTCCTGACAATGCACTGTGTCTGTTCTCGCTTCCAAATTTTGCATGCTTAAATGAGGAATTACATGGTAATCTTGAAAGACATAGTGAGATTCGAATTAGTAGTGGGGAAGGAAGGACATGAGTATATTTTAAAGTAGTTTTGAGTTACATTTCATAGAACTAATGTGATTAACTAATGTATGGAGTCTGAGAGAAACAAGCAGTAACCAGGCCACCCATATTTCTGATGTACGCTGTGGGTTGGCTATTAGTACCATTCAGGGAAGAATGGTACAATTTTGTGAATCAAATTTGTGGAAGAAGATAATCATTTTTTTCCTTGATTATACGAAAATCCCAGGATCTGTGAGACAACAGAATCAAGGTATCCAACATGATATCTTGGGGGCAATTTGATATATGGGATGGTGTCCAGGTATGAAGATTCAGATGAAAGTATAAATTTAAGAACAGTCAGATATGTAAGTAGCTGTATTATAGATATGGGATTAAGGATGGCAAAGCCATTGGAATAGCTGTTTACTCTGGGTAGTTGAGTAGAATGAGAAGAGGAGTGGAGAGAAAGAGAAGGGAGGGAAGTGCAGGGGAGGAAGACTGCAGAAGAACCCTGAGAAACGCTAACATTGGAGGCATTGGTTGAGGAAGAAACATGCTAAGTACTGAAGAAAGAGGCACCAGAAAGAAGTAGAAGGAAAGCTAGGTATCTTGGTATCCCAGAAGCCAGGGAGGCTGTTTAGGGAGAAACTAGACAGAATTAAAGGATGCTGCTAAGAGGTCGATAAGGGCTGAATTTATCAAAAAAAAAAGAGGTCATTGACCCTGGCGAGAGAAATTTCAATCAACTAGTAGGAGCAGACGTCATATTGTAGGAGGCTGAGGAGTGAATGAGAGATAAGGAGGCAGCAAGTATCAGGAACTACTTCTCCAGGCGCTTGTAGGTTCTTGGATGCCCAGTACGTATACAAACACACACTGAATGATAAACAAAACCTTATGATAAGGTAATATGGTGTTTCGATTCTGGTTATTACAGGTGTGTTGTATAATTTATATTTGTAATAAATATAAAGCAGATGAAAAATCTCAAAAGATAGAGTGCTTGATAAATGTTTGGTTAATCAAAACCCTGGATAAATTCATTTCTAAAATAAGCAATCACATTTCCAAAGTTCCCAAAAGGTTATAGAAGTAGAGGGAAAAAAGGAAGGAGAAGGAGAACTGAAAAGGCTTACTTCCTCCTCCCCTTAGACAAATATTTGGCTCTCTTCCCCTCTCTGCATAGTTGAAGGCAGGCGATAAATGAGCTTATATCTCCTAAGTGTCCCATCCCAGTCTGGAATCTGGATGCATTAGTACAAGTCTTAGGTTAGGCCTGGGGTTTTTAACTCATTGGCAGAATATCCTGAGGGGTCTCCAGCTTGTTCTCAGATACACGAAAAGGAGCAAGGATCTACGGGTTTCTCGTCTAGTATCCTGTTTCCCCAAAAATAAGACCTAGCCAGACCATCAGCTCTAATGCGTCTTTTGGAGCAAAAATTAATGTAAGACCTGGTATTATGTCATATTATTATATTATATTATATTATACTATATTATATTATATTATACCTGGTCTTATATTATGTTATATAAGACCTGGTCTTATGTTAAAATAAGACCAGGTCTTATATTAATTTTTGCTCCAAAAGACGCATTAGAGCTGATGGTCCGGCTAGGTCTTATTTTCGGGGAAAGACGGTAATTACTATGATTTATGCCTTCTGGGGAGGCAGACCATGCTTTGAAAAAGCGTAAGATGAAATAGAGACACACAACTTGGGAAGGTTCACAGAATCCTCTATTTTAAAAAGCTCCCCTCTGATGATCTGCAACAGAATGGAAGACTATTTATCCTGTCATCATCCACATCCCTACCATCTCTATGGCTGCCCTGCTGTTATAATTGGCTGCCTCCAATTCCCACTTATTATGTGAGTACAAAGAGAGACGTTTATATTCAAACATACTGGACTGGAATCGCATATAAATCTGGTTTTCTGTCGATGTGGATCTTTTCCTCCCCATCACGGGCTTGTATTTTGACCGCATAAGGCTAAGCATCTTGGGCATGAATGAGAGATTCAGTCAACCCACACCCACTCCCCCCACTCCCCCCCCACTGCCACTTTGTTTACACTGTGAATATCAGCAAGCATCTGGACCATTAGCTGAAACCTGCCCTTCTCCATCTTTTGCTGGTTGCTATGCAGGCACAGCCACTGTCTGTTCTGAAACAAAACTAATGAGTTGTATTTTCTTCATTTCTCTATAAAATGTATAGTTTGAAAGAATACAGAAAGACACTGTTTTCTTTTTGTTGTTTTGTTTTTTTCCCTAGCTTCCCCCATTGTACTATTCTCCTATCCCTAGACATGACATCACTACAAAACTGTTCCTTCCATATTAGTAGAGTGTTCGAGTTTTTCACAATAAATATGTGAAGGAGAAAGGCAGAGATTACACACCTACTGATATAAAATCTTAAGGCCAGAGAAGTTAAGTAAGTAGCCTAAAATCACAGAGCTGTAAGTGGTAGACTTAAAATGACAGCACAAGAAAAACAGAAGAAGCTCAGCTTCTCTTCCCCACAGCAAATTCCAGGATTTCAGGAAAGAAACACTAGAGGATCTTTCCAACGAAGACTTGCTAAGGGCTTTCCAATTAACAAAAAGGAAGGGAACACTTCCAGATATTTTTAGACTACAGACAAACAATTTAAATTTATATTAATACTATTTAAATTAGCAAAATATAGAAGACCACAACTAATAACAGAGAAATTGTTAGGAAAATGTTTATACATAGACTAGATAATAATTTACAGTCACTAAAATTAGGGATATAATTATTTAACAATATGAAGAATTATTTTAATCATGTTAATTGATGCAGCAACATATGAAATGATGTTTTGGGTATAACTTCAAATATGTAGGAAATGTAGATACCCAGAGGGGAGGGAATGCACCAAAATATTAACAGCAGTGAAAGCTGGGTAAGAGTATTATAAGCCACTTTGATCTGTTTACACTTTTTGCTTTATCTAAAGTTTATGCAATAAAAGTAAAGTGCATGCTGTGGGTACCACTCAGGGTTGCTATCTCCCATGTCCCTCTTAGGTCTGAAGAACTGATCCCCCTTCCCTGGCTCCCAGCTAGTAGGAGACTAGGTGGCCAACAGCTCTTAGCTGAGTGTTTCTCTTGGACTTGCCATGGCCTAAAAAAGCTGCCTCACCCACATTTGCCTCCTTCTCAGGAGCAGCTGAAATTCAATGACTAACCTATTAGAGTGGATGAAGGTCTGGACCCTCACTGTGATTTAAGTTTGAAGGGCCATGTCAGCTCCAGAGCCCTCCATGAAATCAGTTGAGACCTTTTCATCATGGCATCACATTTCAACTTCTTCCCCCTCTGCACAATCCTTCTTTCTTCAATCCAACAGGAGTATTAACCCCAATAGCACAGCCTAATAAACTTTCTGCATGAAGATCTCCTTCTAAGAATCTGTTTTGTGGGAGAATCCAGTCTTCAACCATTCAATACTTGGTGCCAGGAATAACTAAAAACAAAACAAAATAAAACAATGTACAAAATGGGATTTTACTGCTGATCAGCTGGCAATAAAGCTTTATTACAGGTGGTAGATGGAACACTGACAGCTCCCAGCAGGCAGTAGTGGGCAATTGTTAAAACTTCCACTAATAACAATAAGAGGATAGTGGTAGAAGAGAATACACTGATGGGTGCAATATCTAAGGCTTTAAGAAATATGGACGATAATAACTATAAAGACTATGTAATTGAATGGCTATTGCTAGGAGCAATCAATTGCTTTGGGTGATAAACCTTGTTATCCACTTTATATGGAAAGATAAATTCCTTGCGATTAGAAAATATGCAGATTTATGGACAGTGGAAGAAAAACTCTGATGGTGGGACAAAGCCCCTGGAGACAGAAATTGGAAGATCATAAACATGGAGGCCTGAGAAACAGACATTTAGGTGGACCTATGAGAGTTGATATGAAGACCTTTGATTACATGTTAACAACCACCAGAGAGCAGCTACCTCAGAAGAGGCATTAAACAACCAAGTAGACAGAAAAATTGGATTACTTGACATCAGCCAGCCTCTGTACTGACCATCTAGTGTTGGCACAAAGTCAACTGAATCGAGTGGCCCTAGTGGCAAGGATGAAAATCATACATGGGTCCAACAGCATGAGCTCCCACTTACTAAGGTTGATCTGAATGTCCAACTTGCTGACAACAGAGACCAAATATGAGCTCCTCGTATGTCATCATCTCTTAAGAATACTATCCAGCTAATTGTTAGCAAATTGATTAGACTGGATTTTTCTTCACAGTGAAAGAGATAGCAATTCATCTTGATTGAAATCAGCATATATTCCAACTATGAGTTTGCCTTTCCTCCTGCAGGACCTAACCTAGCCTCACTCTCCAAGAGCTCACACAGTGTTTGATCCACTGACACGGGATCCCACATGCTTTGCAGTGGTCACATGACCAGGCAATCCACCGGTGCTATAATTTTCTGTATCATCTGGAAGACGCTGACCTGCTAGAGCAATGGAATGGCCTGATGAAGGCATGCCTGAAGCAGCAGGTTGCATATAATACCCTGGGAAAATGGGGAATCATCTCCCATAATGTTGCACAGCACCTTAAATCAATGACCTTTTAATGGTGCTGCCTCCCAATAGGTAGAACCATGGGTCCAGGAACTAAAAGGTGGTCACAGGAGTGGCGCCACTTACCCTCTTTCTCGGGGACCCACTTGAGGAATGTGTGCTTCCATTCCCCTCAAGTCTGAGCTCTGAAAGTTTAGAACTTCTGGTTCCCAGGTAGGAATGCTTCCACCAGGGGACACAATAAGAGTCCCTCTAATCTTTAAGGTATGGATGCTTCCCATCTGCCTTACGCTTCTTGTACTAAGAGACCAGTTGGCCAGGAAAGGAGTCACATCTTGGCAGGGGTAAGTGGTCTGAGCATCAGGAAGAAGCAGGGCTGCTGTTAAACAGGAAAGACATGAATGAACATGTTGGCACACAGATGATCTTTCTCTGTGTCTCTCAGTACTCTCTGGCACACTTTTGGTTGTAAAAGGACAAACACACAGCCATATACTGTGAAGAACATGGTGACCAGAGGCTCAGAGCCCTCAGAGACTAGGGTCTGAGTCATCCCAATAAGTGAGCCACCTAGACTAGCAAAGGTGCTAGCCAAAGGTATTCAGAATGGTTAGAAGAGAGAGAGGTTAAGATGGAGCCTTGAGACCACATGAAACAGCTAGAGCTCTAGCTCATCCCACTCACCTTCCTCTTGTAATTTTTCTAGGAAAAGCTCATGAGGGACCAGGAGGAGCTGTTCCCAGAGTATGTTATATGATGCTTGTGCATCTGAGCAGAGCAAATGGTGGGCTGTTGCGGATACTGTGGTGCCCAGGACTAAACCTCATTCTCCCACCTTCTGCAAGTGCTGGCAGCTGACATCTCTTAGTGGAGTTTACCTCTGGGCATCACCCTGGGCTGAAGAAGGCTATGTGAGTTAGAGCCTTCTAATGCCAGGTCATGACTCTGCCCTTACTCCCGGGGGCAGCTCATATCTCAACATTGGTCAGTGTGGGGGTATAATGGTCCAGCTTGTTTGCCTCCATGTGGGTCAACTCCACAGGGCCATCCCATCCCAGGTCTTCCCATCAGATCAGCAGAGGCCTTCACTGTGGCATTATAGTTCAATTCCTCTCGGACCATCCTACTGTGTTTTCATAGATGTGGTTCCCAAGAGCATTCTCAATAAACTTCCTTTGCAAAAATTCTCAATCTGAATATTTTGCCCAGGGAATACAACCAGTAACATGGAATATTATTTTAGAAAACAATAATTCTTAGGAAAAAAAGGTATATTGCTGCATCTATGTCCCTTTTTATGCAAAACATCCTCACCCCGGATACTTCAAGTCCCAGGCTACTTCAGAGTAGAATATCAAGCAAGAGGTTGAGGAAGGAAGCTGGATTAAAGTGAATAAGTCTCCTGAGTCAGATGCAAACAGCCAACAGAATTACCTTGGGATTTGAAATCAGGGAAGATCATAGTCACAGTAGGAAAAATGAAGATAATCTGTGAAATACGCATGACAGTGGCATTTAATTAAAAAATTATTTTGTTCATGCTGAGCAGGACTTTATTGGACAAAAACTTCTTGACTCCGTAAGGCTCTGTCAAGCTAAGAAGGGCCAGGGAGGGGAAGTGGTAGGAACAAGCTCGTTAGTGGATCAGGTGGGTAGGCAGATAGCTGAATAAGCAGGGACTAACTAAACAGAGGTTTTTCTTTGAATTCCTACCTTATGTTTCTTCAGGACGACTTGCATTTTGTAGATCTGTAAAATTTATTTCTGTCTTTAGTAAATTTTAATATTTTTTTTCAGATTCCAAATTAATCATAATAGTGTTTCATGTACTGAACAAGCTAATGCTGGTCTTTATTAAAGTATGATTATTTCCCGTGTTTTAATTTGATTTGTGGACTAAAAATTTAGGGTGAGAGCTTGATGTTTTAGATTATTTTAAGGGAAACATTTTCTCTTTTTTACTAGAGTTAGGGGTCAGTCAGTCCAAAGATGCACCGAGGGCGGTGTGAGGATGGAGTGAGAAAAAGCACTGGCTGATTTCTTTTCCTATCCAGCTGTGAAGCTTTGGGCAGGGCACTTCACCTCTCTAGCTTCATCTATGAATCAAATGAGTAGAACTGGACGGTCACTAAGTTTCCTCCTTCTAAGATACTATGAGTGTCATGTTACTAAGCCACTAAAAAGTTTTGCTAGAAAGCTTGCTAAGTTTGTGCATATCCAATCCTTAATGATTGTCTTTTGAGGGGAATTGATCATTGTAAAGAAAATGAATTAACATGACACATGGGATATGGAACATTTAAGCTAAAGATAAGGGTGGTAACATTTTGATAAAATCAATAGATACCTACAAATTAAAAGGCACAAGCTTGATGACAAATAGCATGGGTTTCTATTCACCTAATTTCAGAAAGACCCAGGTGGTGTATAGCACACCATGTTTTCATAAATGTCAAACAGCTCTAGGCACCAGCTATACCTCCAATATTTGGGGTCAGAGCACAAGAATCCTCCTCCCTTTAGTCTTCCACAAAAAGAAGACTCCCAAGTAAATAGGCCTTGGATTTACACTATCGCCAGCCTCCTTCCTTCATCCTACCTTCCCAGTGGAGCACATTGCCCTGAAGCTCAATGACAAAGGGGTCAGTCATTAAAGGATAAGGCAAGGGAAGATGCTGTGGATAGTGAAGAAATGTTGGCTTCAGAGAATCCAAAAACCAAGTCTCTCGGACAACTCAAGAAAATTGTGGTTCAGACTTTCAGCCAAGCTTCAGGTAAAAATAAGCCCAAGAGCCATGAGAAATTGTTAGCTGTGTGTTAGCAAAGATCCTTTCTTTTCTCATACTCTACCCCCAATTTAAAAATGTGTCACATTTCTGACTAAAAATTGACAAAACACGAGCCCATCTGCTCTTCAGTGTACCCACATTAGAATTACTGGCCAGTTTTTACTTTTTCAGGAGATTTACTGAGATATTCAGAATTGGTACTTAGCAAAGTGAAATTGTTTGTGTCTGATATCCCCAGTCTCTCTCTTGCAAGTCCTTCTCTCCCGCTCCCAAAATTAGCTACCCCAAATCCTCCTGCAGTCTCTTTAGTCTCTTCCCCTACTCAAATCTTCCTCTTAAATCAATTCACTTGAAATTCTCAATATTTAATATGTTTATATGTCTGAGAACTCAAAGGTTTATGCACATTTTAACATTGATCAAAGGGCTGAAGATAGATGAGATCCCATTAAGTAGAACAGAATATGAACAGACCATTTTTTAGTGTTGTGAGATCCCTGAAATTATGTCACATAGACAGTCACCAACTAAATTTATAGACCTTATTTTGATCACTTATTTTGATCACTTCTTCTTTCAAACATAATGGAAATTCTGTTTTTGTTTGTTTGTTTGTTTTTTAATTAGAGATGTTTTTAGAATCTAGGAAATAAGAATGAATCCCCATTTGCTATTTACAAAACACAATAAAAGTGAAGGTCTCTGTAGACATGTACCGGAGAGGTAGGTCACAGAAATGGAGAGGAACACACAACAAATTGATCTGTTGGATAAAATAATAAAATACTAGTAGAGAAGCCATCATTTGGACATGAAATTTAACAGATGCATAGAAAGAACTGAAAACTAAGCTATGAAATGATGTAACAGAATACTCCAACTGCCTGAGAGTATACTCACAATTTTAAGCTGACTTTAAATATATAGAAGAAAAAAATAGAAAAATATATTCCCTCAAATAAGCATTAATAAATGGGCTCTTTAGGGAAAATCTCAGAGCAGAAGAGCTGCAACAGTTTAAATTCCCTAATAATACCAGGAGCAATGACAGAGTGTAAGGCTTCAAATTTATTACAAGTGTTTCCTCGTATTCATATCGAACCTTCTGAGAGGGAATAGCACTCAGTAGGAAAACGACCTTTTTTTCATCTATCCATTGCATAGCCAAAATTGTCATTGCTTGTGGGTAGGCAAATCATATGGCTTCTAGAGCCAGCCAACAGATTAGACAGAAGATTTGGACAGACCCTACCGAATAAAACCAGGCTCAGCCATCGTGCCCAGTACCTTTGATGATCAGCAAAGTTCTATAAAAACAAATGCTTGGCAGCAAGTTGACCAACAGAGTCTTTGACAGATTCACCTCCAAGGTGTAATTTTCTTAGTTACTTGTGAAGTCTCTTAGGAAAACCATAAAATACATTATTACATACTAATAGAAGGTGATATGGTAGATTAACTTTCTAAAATATAAATTTGTTTAAATATAGGAGGAGATTTTGCTGGAAATCAAATTAAGGTAATTATTATTATTTTTTAAATGTCTGAAGATACACATTCATCAGTGTTATGCAAATTGTGTTTTACTAAACAGATATTCCATAGAGAAGATGTCGTTTCCGTGGTCAAATAAGTCTGGGATATAGTCCCCTCTGGGGTATTCACCACTCTTATTAGAATATGAATTAACTCTAGGGATGATTTTTGTTTTTTATAAAAAGTTTAAATAATTCAATTTTTTCAACTCAGATATTTGCGAACAAATTTGTCCCACCAAGTTGTTATATATAACCTGGAGATATTTTCCAAAGAACACGTTTTCAGAACGTGTTCTTTGGTGAACTTGGCAATACAGCATCATTAATGGTATAAAAATATTTTTCCTCAGATAACTATGTTTACTTCATTTGGTCAAAATTTTTTATTCCTCAAGTTAAAATGTTAACCTTCAATTTCCAAGATTTTCATGATTTGAATAAAGAATTATGGTCATAGATTCAAGTTGGAGGCTTCCATGCTAACCCAAAGCTAGAGACTCTTGGGAGAACTGAAGACCTCAGCGCCAGCCCTGCTCTAGACTGATGTACCTGAGTGATGACAACTCCTGGATCCCATTTCTTTAGGTAGAAAATGAAAGGACAGCACCATCCTACCAGGTTAAATAAACCAATTCGGAATAATTTGTGAAAGAACAGAAGCCACTTAAAATGGCTGAAACTCCTCTAGGGACTTGTTAGCAACAGAATTACCACAGTAATTTCTTTCCTCAGACTTCCTCTTTGCTCATTATACTGTAGCTATACACAAATGGATTTGAGAAACAAAGAGAAAAAGAATAAAATTTAGCTCAATGATCAATTAATTTTCAAGTATTTAGCAATCTATGATTAATTCAATGGTTGAATGAATTTATTTGTTCTACATCTTTTTGAGCAAATTCTAGTAATTTATTTTTTTCTGATTAAAAAATTTCAGCTAGCTACTCACTAAATAATAACTAATAAAATTTATTTTTTATAAAATTAAAACAATAATACTCTGTAAAACTTATTTAAAACTGAAGCCCCACAGATATTCATCTTCATATCCACCTTCTGTGCTGAACTTTTCTCCAGAATATTTTTTACCATCCCAAAATTATATACATACTTTACTAATACATTTGCTTATGTTCGTGTCTCTCCCAACTATAATATAAGCTCCGTTTGAGTTAAGAACAGACTTGCATATTCATGCTTTCTACTTAAACTTAACATCATTTTGTCAGGTGTCCCAAAATGCTGATATTTTAAGGATTGCTTTAATTATATATCTTAACTTAAGATTTGGAATCTTTGAAATTTGGATTATACATAGCAGATACTCAATGTGCGCGTGTGTGTGTGTGTATTTGTATAACGAATAAACTTGAATTATATGAAAAATCAGAGAGAAACCTTTTGTGAAAGCATAGCATGGTGCTCACTGACTCAGATATAGAAAGTCAATTAGTACATTTCCTGGACTATACCTGTTCATCTCACATAGCATTTGGTAAAGAGGAGTTGCTCAATATATGTTAGTTTCCTTTGTATCAGTCAAAGGAACAGAATTGGCCTCAAGAAGTTCCTATTTCTTAAACATAGATTTTATATTTATATGTTAATTATAGGACTCAAGAGGGAATAAATATACATGTTTTTTAAAAAGACTGATTATATGACTAGTCAAATTTTATTTTGATCTGGAATAAGTCTCTTATAGAGCCTCATAAATACATGCATAAATTAACCACTGAGCCAATCAAATCAGGTCAAGTTCCATTACCTGGTCATTTTACTTAAGAAAATCGGAAATCAATGAGGTGATTAAATCTTATAATGAATTCAATAAAGGTATCCACATATATTTACTGGGAATTTGCTTCCAATTATTATTATGCCATTTTGTATGTGAACTTAAGCTAAATTTCTCTATTTATTAAAGGGAAATTTACTGCTCTAATTTGATTTGAAGTAAATAATGCAAGGCATATGTAAAGTTAATGTATTTATAAACACTCTGAATTGAAACACACAGAGGTCTGAATGATGCTGATCACATCAGACAGGTCTTTACGCAGACATTTCTTTATCGAGGTTCTCGATTCTATCAGCTTTTCAGATGTGGTCAGATTCTATGCAGTTGATTCACACTAACCAGACTAAGAAACCAATTCTGATAATTGGGGAAGATATATTCACTTTGGGTAAGACTGAACTATTCCAAAATGAAATGAGTCCAAACCAAAAACATTCATGGTCTTCAGTGACAGCACATTTATTCGAGGTTCAAGCAACTGGTTCTTTCAGCATCCATATGCACGTTTTACATTTATTTTTGATTAGGCCGAGAAACATCATGCTTTCTAATTGGAATTAAGAGGCATCTCTCTGGTACACAGTAACAAAATATTTCATAAAGTGGTCCACTCCCAATTTACTCATTCATTCATTTATTGAACATTATATATCTGCTATATGGCAGAATTTGTGCCAGGCACTGAAGAAATAGAAGTAAAACATAATCCCTGCTTTAAGAAGGTCACAGTCGGTGGCAGGGTGGGGAGTTGGGTGGGGGAAGGCAGACATATGAAAAGATAAGTTACAATAAGGTGTGACAAATGTTTTGACAGGGTGCTACAGAAGCGTATTGTTGCTGTGTAGTCTAAACAAGTTCCACTTGTTTCAATTTAAGAGTATTTTGGGGGTAGAGTGAGAAACAAGGGTGAAACTAAACACAAACTTTACCTTGTATTATTGAAATGCAGTTTTTGAGGCAAAGAGAACTATTACCCACACATTTTAAATTCAGCTCCAGGAATCATTCTTCCCCTTGGCAAAAAATAACCCAAAGGTAAAAGTGGACCTTAAAGCAGACATGCTCATGTTCAGTGTTCTAGGTGTTTGTAACCCAATTGGAAGTCATCAACATCTCTGATACCTCTCACCTAGAACCAGAATTCATACTTTCATGATGAGAGCAAAATTACTTTGTGGAATCAGGCTAATGAATTTTCCAGTCCAGCTGTCTTTGACACGAAGGTCTGGTGACACTCTCTGACTACAATGCTATCCAAATCCTCCATGATTTTCCTTAAATGCTATATGGCATCTAGAAAGATGTGAGGGAAAGAGAATAAAAAGTGATTGTTAGTAAAAGGCCAAGACTTGTGAGTGACATATGGCAGCAGATTTTAAGTGACCATGAGACCAAAGCTCATAATTTGCCGAGACAAAGCCAGCAACCAAGTGCTAGGAGGACGCCAAAGGCAAGGTGTGCTGAAATGGTAAAACACATTTCATATTTGAGAATAGATGAGGGCTGCAAACTAAACTTCTGCATATCTTTTTGACCCAGACATAAGCAAATAGTTTCATTCGAAAAGGTGTTGTTCTACCAAGTTTCTTACCGGGGTCAGCATTTTGAAATTGTTCTCCAAAGAGAACAAGAGTGATGTATTACAGAACACAAACACTTTAAAATTCTTATTGGATATAACCTTTTTTTCTTCTTGAGTGTAGCTGGGAAATATGTACCATTATTGTTCGATAACTAAAAAGAACAGAGCAGCAATAATTCTTTTGAATTTCAGAGTTTCAAAGTAACATTTCTCCTTACTATCATTAGATATACTTACTTACTCATCAGCAGACTGTGTCCTCCTTCTAAAATATTACCTTTGTAAGCCCAAGAGTTCCCAAAGGAGATTATCAATGGTTATTGACTTCAAACCACTGACACAGCAAATGGCATTCATCAGTTAAGAAGTAAAGGTTGAAAGACTGGCACAAGGCCAATTTCTCTTCAAAACTTATATTTGTACCCTTTGCTGTCAGTTCACTTACATTTACCCCAAGAGATTGACTAGCACTCTTTCTCATAAATTCTCAATAATAATTGGGAGGATAAATTATTTCCCAATTTCTGTCATTTTAAGAATTCTTGATGGTGCTGAATTTCAAGAAAATGTTATGTATTTTTTTGCAAAAGATGGAAACATAATGTTCCTAGTTATTTAAACTTAGCACATTACTCAAGTTTAAATAACCCTTATATTCTTTGAAGGACAGAAACACTAAGTAAATGGGAAAATGTTAATTATGCAATGTTGCATTAAAAATGGAAATTGTTTTAGTTTATCTTCAGAAGGCTAATTTTAAAATTATTTGAATGAATTCTAGGAGGATAAAAGCATAGCATTTTCTCTGCAGCTGTATTAACTCTTCCTAGATATCTGGCTCCCATGAAAGCTATTCATCTACACAGCCATATTTTCCTGAAAGCTAGATATTTTGGGCAAAAAAGAAATAAAGATTACTGTATGTAATTAAAAAAAATTCTTTATTTATTCAAGAGACTTCTTTTTCCTTTTCAAAATACCTATCTCTTTGATAAGCTAGGTTTACGAATACAGCTGTTCTCCAAAATGAAATGTTTGATGGAGACAGTCGTCTGAAAACATCAGAACACAGGACCATCAGTTCCTTGAGGGCAGCAATTTTGTCTTGACTGCCTTTTATTCCATAATCTAGTGTAGTTCCTGGCATGGAGTTGGATGCTCATTAAATATTTGCCAATTACGTGAGTCAAAATCATGTTCTTTCTTCATTATTTTAAACATAATTAATAATAATAGCCAACAGTCACTGAGTGCTTCTTGTTATGTGCCAGGCACTGTGACCACTTAACATATATTAACTATTTTAAACCTCACAACAATCCTATGAGATCTGGACTATTGTTATTCCCATTTTACAGATGGGGAAACAGAAGCACAGAGAGGAAGATAACTTGCCCAAGATACAAAGCTACTATACAGCATAACCAGGATTCAAACTAGGCAAAATAGCCCCAGCCTTTTCACATGATCATGACATTATACTCTCCGACCTTTCTGAATTCATAAGATATCAAAAACTGATACAGACTCCAAATATTTTCATTGAAAAGATTTCATGTAGGTCTAGTTTGTTCTCATGATCTTAAAATAATTAAAAAAAAAAGACATTATATATCCTGGAGCTAGATTAAAATAAATAAAATATTAAAGCACTCAAAAATAGTATTTTAAAGTTTAAATAGTTTTAAAAACACATTTAGTACATTCATTGTCACTTTGTTTTGTTCTAAAAACAATCAAGTTATTTTGCTTAACTAGATTGTTTTAAAATATCATTTTCTGAAGGCAAACAAAAGCCGAATGCATTACAGGACTGAGGGAATAAGATGCACTGAAATGTCTACATAAGAGCTAAAGAACATAAGAGGTTTTGATTTGAATTACATGGGTTTGGTCCACTAATTCACTTAATATATATATATATATATTAAAATAAATAAAAAACTAATATTAAGATAAATAAAGGATAGAAAGTACAGTGGAGAACATGGTTCCTTCTGCTTGCAGAAGTCATGACAGACAGTAATGTGAGGTCCCTGAAGTTATGTGGTTGGACGAGATTTTATTTCCCACCTTTACTCCATTCAGGCTTCAGGTCCTACTGATTGATTTTCCTGAGGTGAAGGGTGCCTGCCAGAAGGTGGCTTTTGATGCACTGGAGCCTGGAAGGAAGATGAGGAATACAAGAGACTGTGAGCCATACTGACCCCGAGCCCCGAGGAAAGCACTCGAGCCAAATGCGAACATGGGCTTTCTCTCCATTTCTGGGATGGATACACTGAGCACTTTTCTGAGGACCCCTGGACTTGCAGATATTGAGGATCATGTACTAGGATTCAGGGCAGGAGCCTTAAAAAAGGAGAAGAAAAAGAAAATGTTGTGGATGAGAGTAGCGATTAATGTTTATGGAGCACTGAACACAAATCAGGTATTCTCCAACTACTCCAAAAGCATCATCTCACTTAGTCTTAAAACAATCCCAACTTCCCAGAAAACCAGCTGAAGCTTAGAGAAGCAACTTGTCCAAGGTCACATCTAAATGGTGTCACCAGGATTCGAGTCCAGGTAGTTTAGTTCCAGAGCCCACTCTCTTCAAAAGAAAAATCTGGTAGAAGAATGGATTCACGATGGACATGGATTTTATGAACAGACATAAAAATATTCCTTGGGACTGCCCAAGAATACTTTCAGGGGTAGTGGAGTGGTAGTGATAAGGGGATTTTCTGAGATGCTGAATTCCTGCTTGAGTAGGTGGGACAATGTCTCAGTAGGATTAGAGTGTAAATTATAACGTGACCTCATTATGATGAGACCTGAGGGTGTTTGGGCAATACATATTTCATGTATTTTATATTTTTGGGAAAAAAGCATGTAGACATTAGCAGAGATTAGTCAGTACTGCTGTACATGTACAATATTTCAGCACTGAATTGGCGAGCCAGATATAAAAGCAAACAATATGATTAATCTAGACTAAGGATCTGGCTTGAAAGAAATGGGACCAAGAGTTTATTCAATAAAGCATTTGCACAAAGATAATGAGAAAAACTAATGTAGAAAGCCCAGTGAAATTCAGTTAGCCATTGACATGAAAAGGAATTAAAGGCTGTAGCTTGTAAGTCTGACCAGACAGTGCTCAAAAAATCCCATCTATAAATCATTTTTTACTTGGGATGCATGTCCCTTAGAGAAAAATGTTAAAAAATAGTGATTGGATACTGGGCCAACCCACCTGCAAAAATCTGTTTAAATTATAACGTATCCAAAATACCGTTCCAGAAGCACTTTGAATCTCACTGCCATGTACAACACTCTGTTTTTCCCCCACCCTTTAAATCATTTTTTGGAACAAGGCAGAACCTACATGTAAGTAAGTAAAAGATTTCTGTGGGAAAATGCATTTGAAAATCCAACTCAGTCGTGCCCCAAACACATTTCAATCCCTAATCTTTTAGGTAGTGAGTATGGAGATTCTTCTGCTCATAGGTGAAGGTAGATGAGCTAGTACGGCAATGACTGAGGGGAAAGTGAATTATTTTGCCTTTGTGTGTTAAAAAGGAGGAAGCAGCCTGCTTAGCCAAGTTGATCAGTCAAGTTTTAAGACTATTGTAATAAGAATATAGAATTGGAAAGAGGCAGATTTTAAGACGCAGAATGTAAGCAACTGAATCAAACTGTCCTATGTAGACTTGGACCTTTTAGTTCTGCAACAGTAAATTAAATAACTAATTTTGTTTATCAGTTTGTTTTGAGTCATTTTATGTGCAAATGAAACGCTCCCACCTAACATAGGAGGCTCTCGGGGTGTTTAGAAATTGGAGGGTGCGGGGAGCTGATGCTGGGGTGAAGAATGGGGACAGCCTGAGGAGTGAGAGCTGTATACTGGGTGACAGTCCATTATCCAGACGGCGCTGAGAGGCCAGTAAGAGGAGCAATAGGAAGAGCCAAGAAGAGCTACACGCAGTGGCACATGGAGAGTCGCCTTGTTTCGATCCCTCTTTCCCTTTTTCACCACTGTGGTGCCTCAGGAAAAGCTGGCATTGGAAGAGAAGGAGAACAAGATGAGTTCAGGATGCAGTGTGCTGTAGGGAGGGTTTCTGTAAACACAGGAACAAAGTTTGCAGCTGCAGCAGCAAAGTAGATAACGGCTGGTAAGCAAAGTTGCCCTTACAGCTACATTCTTTGCAGATATTTGTATTACAAGGGTGCACAGAATTTGATTATTTGTAATTCAAGGACTGAAAGAAAAAAAAGGCATATGTGTAACCCTATTTAGATGGTCATGTTACAAAAAAACGTGAAAATAAAGCTTTTCACCTAAACGGCTTGAATATCTAAAGACAACAAGATTTCAAGACCTGGTTTTCAGAAACTTTAATTAGATGAGCACATTTCGTGTCACCTACACAGCCCAAAAGTCCTCAAAAAGCATTTGAACTTCACAGACGAGAACCCTTACTTTCCAAAAGTCAAGAAAACAAATAAAAATCTGGTCATGGGTTTATTACAATCCAATGGGAAGTCATTAACTATAAGCATGGAAGAAAAAATATCAACAGCACAGATAAATTAAATTTGCAGCACTAAGGACAGTTCTATAGCAATTATTTGGGAAGCATTTTCCCAACTACATTGAAGCGGCCTGATGATAGGTCGGGAATTTCTTCTAAATCGAAGTTTTAGAAAGGTCCAGCAAAGAGCACACATTTAAGGAAGGATAGAAAATTCTTGAGGACTTCTATAATGATGGCTCAAGAAAAAAATTAGCACTTAGAGGCAAATGAAAAAGGAGTAATCTAAATTTTTAGAGAAGGTTTATGTTAAAATAACCTGTGAAGGAATTTTCCAAAACCAGAGAAAGAGTGAAATAGCCAAGAGGAGAGCCTATAAACATTTTTTTAAAAAATGCATACAGAAGAATAGAAGAGAAAAACATAACAAAAATTGTATTTTCCAAGATTGAATTTAATAGATTTACCAAACTACCTAATAGAGTTTACTTTTCTAGTAAGACTGGGGATCCTCTGCAATTACACATTAAATCTGCTCAATATGGAGACAATGTAGCATTTTAAAAAGGGAACATGTAATATGTCTAAAGATGAGAAGTCCATATGCCTCTGTGCTTAAGTGCTAATTTGATTTGGGAAACTTTTATGCACTTAATAATTACCCCCTTTCTCCTTGTTACTTGGTTCCCTATCCCCACCAGCACCTCCCAACAGAGGAGTACAATAAATTTCTTTAGCACTATGTTTAGAATTGTTAACACCTCCTATGAAGTTAAACTGTCCTTCACAATAGGAGCAGCTGGAGGAAGGTATAACTTTGGCACTTTTTGGTGGGTGGGGAAGAATCCCTGGCTTAAAATGCAAATATTACTTTATTAAATTTCATGCATGGTTTTGGATTAAATCAAACCTAATTGCTAAGCTCACTATAAAAATAAATAAAATAGCAGGAAGAGGGCAAAAATATTTATTAGTTACCTAAAAGGAGATAAGGAAGCTGAATGCAAGGTCATATAGTAGTAATTCCAAAGATTATATTTTCAAAATGTTTAAAAATTACCATAGGTGATGCCAGCAAGATGGCAGAATAGAAGTTTTCTGTTGACGACCCCTCACATGGTACTGATTTTGACAACCATCCCTGGACTGGAATACCTATGTGGGAGTCTAAAAGTTCACCGGAGAAGTTTCAGCACATCATTGGAGCAAAAATAAATAAAAGAATAGACTCCCTAAGGAGGGCAAAGAGAGCAGTTTCACTTTACCTGTGTCATTCACCTCACCTCCCTCCACTTCAACCTTCCTGTGGCCAGCTACCTGAGTGCCCTCCTGCAGACTGAGAATGCGAGCCTTTGCAGATGACTAGAGAACATGTGCAGAAAGCCAGCCTGACTCTGCAGAATTTGGAGAATACACACAAATGAGCATTAGCATTTCGGGGCACTGCTTTGGGGAAAACAAACAGGAAGCTAACAGCACTCAAACTAGATTTCCAGGATCAAGAGAAGGCATACAATTTTAATACTACCCGCTACCCTCCTCCACCTTTCTACAAGAAGAAACAAGAGGGATGGAAAAAGAACCCTTGTGATTATACTGGACTCACTCCTATAGTCAAGATAATTTCCCTAGCTCAAGATCCTTAACTCTTTCCATTTAAGGTAACATATTCACAGGTTGCAGGGTCTTGGACATAGATATCATTGGGGTTCCTTATTTTTCTTACCACAAATAATCATTAAAGGAATTGAAATGTTACATTAGAAAATAATTTACTTTATGCAAAAGAAGACAGTAAAGAAGGAACAGAGAAAATAAAAATATAAAGCATATATAGAAAACAAAAACCAAAATGGCAGGTGAAAAATCTAACCATATCAATAATAATATTAAATGTGAATGAATTAAACAAGCTGATCAAAACCAGAGAATATTAGACTGGATTTAAACACCCCTCCCATACACACACAGACACACACACCCACACACACACATGACTATATGCTGTCTAGAGCAAGCACACTTTAGATTTTAAAAATACAAATAAATTGAAAGTAAAATGATGGGAAAAGATAAGATTGTGTGAACAGCAACCATAAGAGAGCAGGAATGGCTGTAATAATATCAGACAAATTAAAGTTTAAAAAAATGTTAATAGAGATAAAGAATGATATTTCATAATGATAAAAGGATTAATTCATCAGGAAGACGTAAGACTTATAAACATATATACATCTAAGAACAGAGCCTCAAATACTTAAAGCAAAAATAAACATAATTGAAGGGAGAGATAGATAATTCAACAATAATAGTTGGAGACCTCAACCCATTTTCAATAACTGATAGAACAATTCAGAAGGTCAACAAGGATATATAAGACTTCAACAACTCTTTAAAGAAACTTATAAAAGATATAACAGATGTGTAAAGAACAATTCATCCAAAACAGCAGAACTCACCTACTTAAGTACTCATGAAACATAATCCAGGATGGATCAGATAATAGGCCATAAATTAAGCTTCAATAAATTTAAAAGGATTGTAATCATACAAAGTGTATGTTTCAACCAGAGTGGAATAAAATTAGAAGTCAGTAACAAGAAAAATTGGGAAATTCAAAATTATGTGGTAATTAAACAACATAAGCTTAAATAAGTCAAAGAAGAAATCACGAGGGAAATTAGAAATGTTTTTGAAATTAATGAAAAATGAAACACAACATACCAAACTTAGGAGATGCAACTTAAGCAATTGTCAGGAGGAAGTTGTAGTTGTAAATACCTATGCTACAGAAAAGAAAGAAAGAAAAGAAAGAGAGAGAGAGAGAGAAAGAGAGAAAGAGAGAGAGAAAGAAAGATCTCAATAACATAAACTTTCATCTTAACTAGAAAAAGAAAACTAAACCCAAAGAAATGAGAAGGAAGAAAATAACAGACTAGAGCAGAAATAAGTAAAATAGAAATAAAATGAAATAGAAAAACAATTCAGAAAATCAATGAAACAATAAGTTGGATTTTGAAAATATCTACAAAATTGAAAAATCTTTACCTAAATTGACTAAGGAAAAAAAGAAAAAAGAGCAAGAGAAGACCTATATAACTAAAGTCAGGAATGTAAGAGGGTCATCACTACCCATCATGCAGAAAGAAAGATTAGAAAGGAATATTAGGAAGAATTGTGTATTGACAAACTTGATAACTTAGATGAAATGGGCAAATTTCAAGAAAGACACAAACTACTCAAAACAAACTCAAGACTGAACAGAAAATTTGAATAGACCTATAACAAAGAAATTAAATTTGTAATTTAAAAATTTACCACAAAGAAAAGCCCAGGTCCCTAAGTACTCACCAGTGAATTTTAGCCAATATCTAAAGAGGAATTAGTACGAATACTTCACAAACTCTTCTAAAAAAACAGAAGAAGAGAGGAACACTTTCAGGGCATTATATGAAGGAAAAAATTGCAAAAATAAAAGATTAAAGAAAACCAGACTTATAACTCTTATGAAAATAGATACAAAAATCTTCAACAAAATGCTAGCAAACTGAATCTAGCAACATGAAAAGGATTATACAAAATCACCAAGGGGGATTTATTCCAGGAACGCAAGGTGGAGTCAACATACGAAGATCAGTAAGTGAAATATATACGGACAAAAACCACATGATCATCTCAACAGCTGGAGAAAAATAATTTGACAAATATAGCATACCCTTTCATGTAAAAAACACTCAAAAAATTAGAAATATGAGTAGAAAGGAACTCCCTCAACCTAATTAGGGACATCTACAAAATAACCAGTTATCATCCTCCATGGTGAAAGACTGAAAGCTTTCTCTGTAAAATCTGGAAGAACACAAGGATGTCTACTCTTGACACTTCAAGTCAACATAGTACTGGAGTTTCTATACAGGGCAATAAGGCAAGATAAATACATAAAAGTAATCCAGATTGGAAAGGGAGAAGTAAAATTATCTGTATTTGGAGATGACATGATCTTGTACATAGAAAATTGTAAGAAATACACAAAAATATAATAAATTAGTTCATCAAATTGCAGGACACAAAGTCAATGTACAAACACAATTGTATTTTTATACATTAGACTAAACAATCTGATAATGATGTTAAGAAATCAATTTTATTTACAATGACATCATAAAAAAAATAAAATATTTAGGAACAAATTTAACAAAAGATATATAAGATGGACATTGAAAAGTACAAAATATCATAGAAAGAAATTAAAAAAGACCTAAATGAATGGAAAGACATCCAATATTCATGGTTTGGAAGACAATATTAGGATGAAAATACTTTCCAAATTGATCTGTATGTTCAGCGCAATCTCTGTAAAAATCTCAGCTTTTTTTATTTTTGCAAAAATTGACAAACTGATCCTAATATTTATGTGGAATTGGAAGAGACCTAGAATAAACAAAACGACCTTGAAAATGAAGAACATGTTAGAGAACTCATGTTTTATGAGTTTAAAACTCACTGCAAAGCTTTATAGTCAAAGATGACGTGCCATTGGCCTGAGGATAAACATATATATCAATGATACAGAATTGGGAGTCCAGAAATAAACTTTTACATTTATGTTCAACTGATTTTCTGCAAAGATGCCAAGATAATTAAAATAGGCATGAGGAATCTTTTTAGAGATAATGAAAATATTATAAAATTGTGGGGAGGGTTGAACAACTCTGTAACATTACTAAAAATAATTGAATTGTACACTTAAAATGGGTGACTATTTTTCTACACAAATAGTTCCTCTATGAAGGTATTTAAAAATCAACTGACTTCAAATATAAAAATGCCTTCCGTTTAGAATTAAAAGACAAAGCATAAAGTAACTCAAGGATTTTTCAGGTGGAGAAAAGAGGGACGGTTAGACACATCAGACTTTTGATAGTTAAAATCCTATATTCCAATCTTGAAATCTTATTTCATGATTGAGAAATTGAGGAAGACTGGTTAAATTTTCGCGTGCCAACAAGTTCCAAAAAGATTTTGGTCAGTGCCAGCATTCTCTGACAGAGAAAGCCAAGTAGAGAATTACTCAAGTCATTGTGGGAAGCAAAAGGCAAAGATTAGAAGCTGGCATTCTTGGTTTGTTTCTGATCAGCACACATTTGGATGTTCAGCTTTTAATACTGAACATTCATTAAATGCAAGCAGCTCACTGGGCCAGAGAGAATCCTGAGCTATTCCTGACCTCCAGCTCTCTGGTCTGAAAAATTGGAGTGAATATCAGTTCATTCTACTTGACGCTGGCTTTAAGAATTTCCCTGAATTTATGAAATTGAAAACAGATATTTGAGTCACTTGACACTATTATTCATCCATAATATGGGCGTGAGTGTTTTCAGTATATTTGTCCTTGAAGTTGAGCAATGTAATGCAAAAGTAAATTCCTAGCATATTCTAGAGAGATTCACCTTTTTATGTACCAGATATATTTTGTGAGTTTTTTTTTTTTTTAAATGAAGGGTAAATGATGGTCTCCCACTTTTTAAAATTTTTTTATTGGGGAACAGTGTGCTTCTCCAGAGCCCAGCTCAGCTCCAAGTCTAGTCGCTGATTTCAATCTTAGTTGCAGGGGGCCAGCCCACCATCCCATGTGAATTGAACCGGCAACCTTGTTATTAGAGCTCGTGCTCTAACCAACTGAGACATCCGGCCACCCCTCCCGCAGCTCAGCAGCAGCTCGTTGTTTTCAATCTAGCGAGTGTTCAAAACACTCACGCCCAATCTAGTTGTGGAGGG
The DNA here is from genome assembly GCF_004115265.2 of Rhinolophus ferrumequinum. Classification (NCBI taxonomy): domain Eukaryota; kingdom Metazoa; phylum Chordata; class Mammalia; order Chiroptera; family Rhinolophidae; genus Rhinolophus; species Rhinolophus ferrumequinum. The sequence goes on along the minus strand of NC_046296.1, from coordinate 31,461,928 downwards.
CGCAGCTCACTGGCCCACGTGGGAATCGAAACGGCAACCCTGTTGTTCAGAGCTCATGCTCTAACCAACTGAGGCATGTGGCTACCCTTTGTGAGTTTGTTTTGATCACTTTATCTCTAAGTCCAACCAACTCTGAGCTTTGTATAATAGCAGTAGCATCATGTTACCAAAACCTGAAATCATGCTTTTCTGGGATGTTCTGATAGCAGAGTACAAAGAAACAATTTCAGGCTGTCAGGGCAATCTGAGGATAATGTGCACAGGCCAGTGAAGGCTGCATAATTGCCTATGTGCTATTTTTAACTTACTCTCATGAGTTAGGCCACTGGCACTGATAAGCCCTTACAATGTGCTCAGATACACATTACAAGTGACTAAGTGTCATGAACTTAGTGACATATCATATCTTAAATTTTGAAGGTTGAGAGTTTCTTCCAATGTTCTTGCCTATAGTGTTATTTGTTCACTCCCATATCATTCCATTATTTCAAGAGATGACAGAAGAAGGAATACACAGAGAAATCAAGTCACTTAGATCATTGTTAGGTGTCAAGGTCAATACAAGGCAAGTGACTGCCACAGGCTCTATAGATTCACTCTGATTAAAACTAAAAGTGCCTTTATTTTGGCTCTAAACAGTTCACTGATACATAACTCTCTGGCACCTACAAAATGCATGACAATATTTATTTTCTTCCAAAACTTCCTCCTATGGCTATTAAAACAGAGCTTCACTTAAATATCAATATAAAGTTCATTATCTGAGAGATAAATTGTCAATGGCATGAAATCACCAATGAGCAAAATTGTTAATATGTTACACTCCTGTGCTCCCAGCCTCTCTAGTGCCCTCATTCTGAGAACCTCATCCTCTCTTACTTCATCTTCTCCCGTCAGGCTGCAGTAATTCCAGACATGAGCCAAGTGGATGAGCCCTTTTAATTTAAGCGTGCATGCATTCCCCGTTTTCCTGAAATAACTCATAGCTCTGGATAGTGGTGAAAGAAAGAGGTACTGAAATGCCTAAATGATGTTACAAGGAAAAGGTCAAAAGTGTTCTGGCGTGGTCTGAAGATCTCTGTCACAACCTAGAGTCTCCTTTACAGCTCCTTAACGCGTCTTCAGGTTAGGGATCAATTTGAGTGGTCAATTTCAGCATAGCAACCTATATTTTGCTGATCCATGTTTCTCTTCAGTGAGCTTATATCAGGCTTTAGAAGACTCTTCAAAGTACCATTTTTATACTGCGTCAAAGATTGTAAACCACCTAAAGTGTTGAGAACTAGAACATCCTTGACACATTGCTGTTCTGAGCCAAAATAAGCTTCCTTGAAGTATGTGGTACTCTAGAAAAGGTTAACTTCAACCCCTCAGGTCATTTAAGGGCTAACTGGACCCGAGTCCAACTCCAGCCTAACAGTGTGGAGTTCCCTATGCATTTTGAAGGTACCTTTTTAAACTTGAATGCATGAAGCAATGGAAGGAAAACCAGGACGTCTCTCAGTGTTGGCTGAGGGATATACAGAGGGTGGCCAAAAAAATGTATACACATTTTAAGAAAGGAAAACTGTATTAAAATTGTAATACTGAATATATACCGATAGCAAAAGAAGAATACAAGTCACATTTGACTTCTGCAATTACAAGAGGTGCTCGAAGTGGTTACCATCAGAGTCCAGACACTTCTGATTACGAGAACTACTGCTTGAGCAACGATGACCAAAGTGTCCCCTTGTATACATTTTTTGGCACCCCTGGTGCACACACACACACACACACACACACACACACACATTACAATATTATTCAGCCACGAGAAAGAAGGAAATCCAACCATTTGCAAAAACATGGATGAAACTATGAAACTCAAGGGCATTTTGCAGAAGGAACTAAGTCAGACAGAGAAAGATAAATACTATACTAACTCACTCATATGTGGAATCTTAAAAAACTGAACTCATAGAAACAGAGAGTAGATTGGTGGTTGCCAGGGGTGAGGGGTGGACTAGTGGTGGGGGAAATTGTTGGAAGTGGTTAAAAGGTACAAAATTATAGTTATAAGATGAATAAGTCCTGGGATCTAATGTGCAACCTGATGACTATAGTTAACAATATTGTATTGTATATTTGAAAGTTGTTCAGAGAGTAGATTTTGAAGTTCTTACTACACACACACACACACACACACACACACACACACACAATTGTAACTACATGAGGTGATGGATGTGTTAACTAGCTTGTAATAATCATTTTGCAATATCAAATTATTATATTGTACACCTTTTAAAATTGAGATATAACTGTCATACACTGTACGTTTAAGATGTACTATGTGTTGATTTGATATATGTATATATTACAACATGATTACCATTGGAGCATTAGCTGAAACCTCCATCACGTCACATAATTACCATTTCACATTTTGGGGTGAGAACACTTAAAATCTAGTCTCTTAGCAACTTTGAAGTATATGACACAGTATTGTGAACTATGATCACAATGCTGTCATTAGACCCCCAGAACTTATTCATCTTCAACTGCAGTATGCATCCTTTGACCAAGATCTTCCCAAATCCCTTCATGCACCAGCCCCTGGCAACTACCAAGCAATTCTGTTTCTACGAGTTCAATTTCTTTGGATTCCACATACAAGTGATATCATACAATATTTGTCTTTCTCTGTCTCACTTAGTTCACTTAGCATAATACCCTCAAGGTCCTTCTGTGCTGTTGCAATGGCAAGATTTCACTTCTTTTGCTTGGCTGAATAATATTCCATTATATATATGTGTGTATATACTCACATATTCTTTATCTATTCATCCATTGATGGACAGTTAGGTTGTTTCCATATCTTGGTTATTGTGAATAATGCTGCAGTATATAAGAGAATAGATATCTTTTTGATATACTGTTTTTACTTCCTTTGCTTTGGATAAACTTCACAGTGGGATTGCTGGGTCATAAGGTAGTTCTATTTTTAATTTTTTTGAGGAAACTCCATACTGTTTTCCATGGTGGCTGCATCAATTCACATCACCACCAGAGTGCACGAGGATTCCCTTTTCTCCACAGTCTCATTACTCACTTGATATCTATGTATTTTCTTAAAAAAAATTATGATAGCCTTTTTAACAAGTGTGGGTGATAACCTCATTATGGTTTTGATTTGCATTCCCTTGATGATTAATGGTGTTGAACATCTTTTCATGTACTTGTCCATTTGTATGTCCTCTTTAGAAAAGTATCTATTCAGTTCCTCTGCCCATTCTTAATTGAATTTTTTGTTGCTGTTATTGAGTTGTATGAATTTTGTATATTTTGGATATTAACACCTTATCAGATATATATGATTTGCAAATATTTTCTCCCATAATGTAGGTTGTCTTTTTGTTTTATTCATTGTTTCTCTTGCTGCGCAGAAGCTTTTTAGTTTGATCTAGTCCCATTTGATGATTTTTGTTGCTTGTGCTTTGTTATCATACTCAAAACAGTGTTGCCAAGATCACTGTCAAGGAGTTTTTGCCCTATGTATCCTACTAGGAGTTTTAGGTTTAAGGTCTTTCATTTAGATCCATAATCCATTTCGAATTATTTTTTTGTGAGGGGTGTAAGAATTTCATTCTTTTGCACCTGCATTTCAAGTTTTCTCAATGCCATGTGTTAAGGAGTCTATGCTTTCCCCATTGTGTATTCTTGGTTCCTTTGTCAAATATTGGTTGGCCATATATGTGAGGGTTTATTTCTGGGCATTTATTCTGCGCTATTGGTCTATGTGTCTTTTTTTAGTTGACACTGTACTGTTTGGAATACTATAGCTTTGTAGTATAGTTTGAAATCAGAAAGTGTGATTCCTCCAGCTTGTTCTCTTTCTCAAGGTTTCTTTGGCTATTCAGAGTCTTTTGTGGTTCCATATAAATTTTAGGGTTGTTTTTTCTATGTCTGTGAAAAATGCCATTGGAATTTTGATAGGCATTGTATTGAATCTACAGATGGTTTTGGGTAGTATGGACATTTTAACAATATTTATTCTTCCAATCCATGAACATGAGATATCTTTTCATTTATTTCTTCTTCAATGTCTTTCATCAAAGTCTTATAGTTTTTATTGCACAGATCTTTAACTTCCTTGGTTAATTTATTCCTAAGTGTTTTGTTGGTTTTGATGCTTTGTGAATAGGATTGTTGTCTTCATTTCTTTTTAGATAGTTTGTTGCACAGAAAGGCAACTGATTTCTGTACATTGATTTTATATCTGGGAACTTTTCTTTATATAGTAGCTACATATAATATTATGTTATATGCAAATAAAGACAATTTTATGTCTTCCTTTCTGATTTGGATACCTTTATTTCTTTATTTTGCCTGAATGCACTAGCTAGCACTTCCAGTACTATGTTGAATAAGTATGTGAATGTGTGTAATGAGAATTTTAAAGGTCTACTGTCTTAGCAACTTTCAAGTATATAATACAGTACTAATTATTGTCACCATACTGTAAGTACATCCCCAGTGCTTATTCATCCTATAACTATAAATTTGTACCCTCTGACCATTCCCTATATTTCACCCCATCCCTTGCTGCTGGCAACCACCAATCTACTCTCTGTTTCTGTGAGTTCAGTTATTTTAGATTCAACACATAAATTATATTATATAGTTATTTGTCTTTCTTTGTCTGTATCCTGCAACTTTGCTAAATTTGTTTATTAGTTTTAACAGTTTTGGGTGGAATCTTTAGGGTTTTCTCTATATCAGGTCATGTCAACTGACAATAGAGACAATTTTACTTCTACCTCTCTTATTTGGATTGGATGTCTTTTTTATTTTTCTTGCCTGATTGTTCTGCCTAGGACTTCCAATAACATGTGGAACAGGAGTGGTCAGAGTGGGCATTCTTGTCTTGTTCCTGATCTTAGAGGCATAGTTTCAACCTTTTACCGCTGAGTATGATGTTAGCTGTGGCTTGACATATATGACCTTTATTATGTTGAGGTACATTTCTTCCATACCAATTTGCTGAGTTTTTATCATGGAAAAATGTTAAATTTTGCCAAATGCTTTTTCTGCATCTACTGAGAAGATCATATAATATTTCTCTTTCATTCTATTAATGTGATGTATCGCACATATTGATTTGCATATGTTGAGCCATCCTTTCATCCCAAGGATAAATCCCACTTGATAATGGTGTATATTTTTAATGTACTGTTTAATTTGATTTGCTAGTACTTTGTTAAGAATTTTTATATCTATACTCATCAGGGATATTGCCGTGTAGCTTTTTTTCTTACAATGTCCTATTTGACTTTAGTATCAGGATAATGTTGGCTTAGTGACATGAGATTGGGGTGTTCCCTCCTGTTCAATTTTTTTGGAAGAGTTTGAGGATTGGCATTAATTCTTCTTTAAATGTTTGTTAAAATTCACTAGTAAAACCATCTGGTCCTGGACAAGCATCAGGATTTTAAAATTTCCCTTGGTAATACTAACATGCAGTCAGGGTGAAGAACCACTGAGAGACTTGATGTCTCTATCCAAAATGGGACAGTGCTTCCCTCTACTTCCTTCTTTACCCTAGTGCTCGAGTAATCTTTCTAAAAAACATATCACTATTGTTCCCCATCACCACAATCCCAAACATGTTCTTTGTTATCTGTCTCTCTAACTCTACCTTTTTTACTTCCCCATCGTGTTCCCACACTTGGTAGCCATGCTGACCTAACTGGCATTTCTAAGATGAGTCATTCTCCCTCACTTTCATGCGTAATATTTCATTTCCTCAGACTAGAATACTTAATTCCATTGGTGTAAATTATTAACTTTAACTCGACCTTCAAGACTCAGTTTCCCTTAGACAGAAGACAGCACGAGAAAGGGAGAAGTCGTCTGTAATTGCATTTAACAGGTTCTATCCCATTTATATTAAAAAAAAAAATTCCTTAAGTGAATGAACTAATCAGAAACAGTTTGGGAGACAATGAGGAAAAACTGAGGGTTGCTAGATGGGCGGGGGGGGGGTGGGGGGTGGGGGGGAGGGTGAGGGGATTGGAGGGCAGTCGGTGACCACAGGATGGCCACGGGGTTTGAAAATTAATCTGGGGAACGTAATTTGGTGGTTACCAGAGCGTAAGGGTGTTGGGGGGTGGGGGATGAGGGTGAGGGGGATCAAATGTATGGTGATGGAAGGGGAGCTGACTCTGGGTGGTGAACACACAGTGTGATTTATGGATGATGTGATACAGAATTGCACAACTGAAATCTATGTAATTCTACTAACAATTGTCACCCCAATAAATTAAAAATAAATTAAAAAAAAAAAATTCTTAACAAACATCCAACTTAGTTACCACCTCTCTCTGCCCCCTATTTTTTGGTACTCAGGCATAGTATAAACAATTCTACCAATAAATGAATCTTATTGTATGGTAACAGTTTATCTATCATAATTTTATGAGGGTAGGATCAATGTTTAATTCATCTTTTTATCTCTTATACTCATGAGAATCTAAGGTATACAGTGGCTATATAAAAATATTTCTTTGAATATCAAATGAATGAATGAAGGAAGAATAGAAATGCTAAAATGATTCTCCAAAAGCCTCATTCCACTCCTGGCAAGATCTCTCTCAAACCATGGTTTGCTTCTGTGGCATAATACTGTACCCAGGTTTAGAAGAGGACTTTGAAAGCATTTTGGAAATTAGAATCACTGTGGGGATAGGAGTAGCGTCCTCAAATCTAGAGGTCTCAAGTTATCTATAGCAATTAAGGATAAAGTAAGCTAAAGGCCCAAGTGTCTTTACAAAGGATAGGATTGTGAACCCTACTTGGAATGGAATATATAGATATTTTTTAAATGTCTCACTGTCTTCTTGGAATTACATACTTTCCACAAGGTATTTCCCGTCATTTTCTGCCTGCCTTTTATAATCCGCCTGAACTTGGGGACCTCATTGTACTCCAATCAACTAGTAAAGCCCATATCTAGACAGTGTGATCACACCAGGCCCCTCAGGAGTCATGGGTACACAATGGAAAATTAATCAGAAAAGTGGCTCTCTATGCTTTCTCTCTTCTGAGTGAATAGCTCCTCTGGGAGCTATAAGCACACAGCTAAAAGCAGCCTATGTTAAAGAGCGAAGTTTCCTTTAAAATGAGAGGCATTGTGAAGATTTAATAGGCATGATCAGTTCCCATCTTAGTGAATAAGAATGTCCATTGGACATTTTACTCTAATCATTGAGAGTCAAAGCCCGAAACACATCTGTCTCTTATGAGGAAAGCCATTGACAAATCATTAGACAAGTTCCACATTTTTAAACCAACATTTCCCAACATTTAATCTATGGATATTGCATTTTTTATCATGTGAAGAAGGCTTTCTGTGAACTGCATTTGAGGAAATACTAAGTTAAACTGATTTCTTTAGTGCAGGACATCTGATATGCTGAAGTGCATGATGAATCTGTGAGAAGGAGATCCAGGACTGAGTGCATCTGAAGAGCATTTGACCAAACTGTTTCTTAGGCATTAGGACAGAATCAGTGCCCAAAGGAACGTACTTTGGAGAACTCTCATTTAAACTAACAGGGAAAATGAGACAATAGCACCTACCCACAATAAATCTCCCATCCATCAGCATCAAAATCCCTTCCACTAAAGGACCCTGACATAGACTCTACCTCTATTTGCTTTTTCCCGTGAGGCCCTGTCTGAGTGCCTCTATTCTTTCAAAACCTTCTGCCATCTACTTTCTGTTGAAATAACTTTCACATGAAAAATTTGATGATGTTTTAATTTCATATTTGAAATGAGGCTTGGAATGAAAATCCTCTACCTCTTCCCCTATTGCCAATTTTCTTAAGTTACCAAATTAGAATGTTGTTTTCCCAAATAAACAATATTTGCTGAGTTTTATTATGAGTAAGCTCTGTGTTATAAACCCTACTGATAAAGGGAAGGAGGAAGGGAGAGAGAAAGGGAGGGAAGGTGGGGGGTGGAGAGAGAGACAGAGAGATAGAGAGAGAGAGAGAGAGAGGGAGAGAGAGAGAGAGATACATTCTGGGGAAGAAGGTAAAGACAAGTATTCTGTACAGTACTAAGTTGGTGATCTTGCAGCTTTGCTGAGATCAGACTTAGGGAATGTTGGCATTTCCTGGGCAAGTAAGAGAGATCGAGTGAGAAACCATCTAATGGATTCCTTTCAGACTCAAGAGAGACCTTAGCAATCATTCCTATTCTCAACTTCCAGACAGGGCATAAGATCAGGGCCCCCTTTAAATGATTCAGGGGATTTATCTATGCACTTTTCATGGATAAATGGAGAAAAGTTGCTTGGGAGACTGGCAACTAAAGTAGCCCAAAACGTTGTCAATTCAGAGGCAAAAACCTTTTTGCAAATGTACCAAAGATGGTAAAAATAGGAAGGACAGTTCCTTCCAAAATATAAGACACCAAGCCTGGGCACTTGAGTGGCTAGTGGGGTAACCTTGAACGCATGCATTCATAATAGAGGAGGTGAAATGTATTTTTCACTCCTGCAGCTTGGATCCCTGCTGCAAACAGCTTGAAGCAGTTTGTTTTTTGCTTTTTTCCCTTAACTGTAAAAGCTTGCCAATTGGGAGATGCCAGCCCGGATTAAAATACGGAATCAGTTTACCTGAACCAAGTTGTAAAGTTTACCCCCAGTACTCAACAGTCTTTCCTACAAAGTGAGTACAGAGACATATGAGAGAGGGAGGAAGAGATGAGAAATAGGGAAGGCAGGGGAGAGAAACAAAAGAGAAATGAGAAGGAGCTGGTGGAGGTTTCTTCATAGTAAGTGCTACTTAAAGTCAGGGTTGCTTACCTACAAGTCACGAGAAGGAAAATACCATGCTATTTATGTTTCTATTTAATTTTAGTTAGAGTTTTTTTTATTATTATTGTTATTCTAATAGTATGTTGTTACTTTCAAGAAAGACTTCTCATTTCTGTTTTTGAAAATGCATTTCTGGGTACAAGTTAGACACGGAAGTCCTGGCCTACGATTTGGGACCTGAGCTTGTATGGCATCCCAGCGTGGCTTCCTTTACGAGGTCTGGGAGGGTCATTTTTACAACCATCTATTTCACATTAATACCTCTGTCTTACAGGCATCTCAGGAGAAGAGAAATAGGTGAGAAAGGAATAAAATCTGGTGGATGTTGACCTAATGGGCAGCCAGGGAATTTGGCTCTCCATCCATCTTCACCGGCTTTAGTACAATGCTGCAACAAAGAAGTGGGCAGGCGCAAACAGCAAATCTCATTGTACCTTCTCAGACTATGTATCACTGAGTCTGCAAACAACAAATGTGCTCTCAATCTCTTATATCTACGTGGAACTTTACAGTTTACCAAGAGCAATATCTATATATCTATACGCACACACATATACACACATATACACGTACATATATACCCACATATAAATATACATATTATAAATATTACATATATATTCCCTGCTCCCCTCATTTAATCCTCATAGAAACTCTGGAAAGTAGTGATCCTTATTCCTTATTGGACAGATAAGAAAGGTGGGGCTCAAAGAGGCAAAGTTATCCGTTCAGTGCCAGGGAGACAGTTAAGGGATAAAGCTGTGACAGGAGCTAAGATCCTATGACATCAAGTCTGATGCACTTCGCATTTGCATCCTTCAGGAGAAACTGAGGCACTGAAAGAGGTTCAGTGATTTGTCCAAGGACACATGGTTAGTGGGAAGCAGAACTCAAACTAAACAGGTTACTGCGGAGAGATTAAACCATTTTCGGGACGGAGAGTGGGATTAATCACTAAGCTTTGCTGGGCATTCCCACTCCATGACACAGCCACCCTTTTGAAGTTAAAAGTAACACAGGCCTTAGAAGAGGAGAAAGAGGAGAAAAGGCAATTGCTCCTTATCTCTTCCCCACAGTTTCTTCATGTAGCCTTGAAGAAATTTCTTCTCCGTATTTTAAATATCTCACAGGTAAGGGTGAATAAACACAGTCAGAAAGCTCAAGGTGAAATTGAGTTTCCCCCATGACAGCCTCAAAGCCTGTCCCTCCTTACTAACATTAGAAAGGGGGTGGGACGCTTCGGCCACAGCAGAGGCAGGGGTACCACAGAATTCCCTCAGCCTAACCCTGCGCTGTCAGTCATAGCAGTTGTAATTCACACACACCCATTTCAGCTACTAGAGATAAGTTGTGTGTGTGTGTGTGTGTGTGTGTGTAGGGGGTGGGGCTGGAAGTGTTCCATTTAATTTATGAGCGTTCATGGATAAACACACATATAACTAAGGTGCTATTTCCAGGATATGACAAATTTTATTTTGTGGCTGCCAGGTTTCTTTCATTTTTAGGAAAAGTAGTTGCAGTCCTACTTGGAGTTTCCAAATTTAAAGCCAAATCTAAGTTTGTACTCTATTCTTGCTAAAAATGGAATCCGTACCTGTTTGAGGACTGAGGGGAAAACGTGTAAGCACAATACTCTTTTATACATTTCTATCTCCCCCTATAAATTGGAAACAATGGTACCCACTGTAACTACTGGGTTGAGGCATCACTGAGTTTTGGCCTTTAGGTGAGATAAGCCCAGAGAAAATAATCTTAAGACTCCTAGATCTGGAAGCTGGAAGATTTTCATGAGACAGAATTGCTTAATGTCAAAAAGCCCTGCGTGGAAACTTTATTTCTCTGATTTTCAGTTTCTTTATCTGTATAACTAAAGCGATAGCGTCTTCCTTATTATATTGTTGAGAGAATTAAAATTATTTATGTTAATTATAGAGACTCCTAAACATTATAAGTATCCAATAAAGTTTGGCTGTTGTTACTAACATCATTATTACATGGTTTCTGTGAGAAGATAGCAAGAATTTATACCCGTAAGAAAAAAATGCACAGTGAAGTTATGATACATAAAAAATAAAAGCAACTGCTCAACTGGAGGATATGTGAGTGGACCATCATAAGTTGATTGATACAAACTCAAAATACTTGTTTTCTATAATTCAGCTCCCCTTACAGCCAAGAATTTAAGGCTTGCTTTAGGCCAGTAAAAAATGTGGGTTTGTTATGGATGCTATGCTTGCAGGAAAAGGACTGAGCTCTCTAGAGAGAACTTATTGGTAATTTCTGTGAGCAAGACCAGCTAGACTGTCCACTCAGTATCTTCAGGAATGGAAACTGTGGCTTGTAAAGATCTAGTGACTTGGTTTGAGAGGCATTGTGAAGATTTAACAGGCTCAAAACCAGTGGCATCCCATGTGAGCCCTGGCCTGGGTTACTGTCCTGTGAAAATACACATGGAACATAGGGAGGGTTGGTCTAAGGTGAATTGCCCAAAGTCACACAACTAGGTCATATGATCAAGAATCAATGGCAAGTGCTCTGATTTCAGAACCGATGGAATGATACTGCCACTTGGACTTTGGAGACATGCTTTACGGTTTTGTCCTTTTTTGAAATAGAAAAATACGAGAAAAATAAACTTCTCATGTCGTCATACAGAAGAAAGGGGAAATTGGCAATTATTATCCTGTTGCTCATTTCGGGTGCTCTCATGATGCACAAATTACTTTGTAGAATAAGTCTACAGATAATTACTTGTAGGAATCCTCCAGGGATGTTGCTCTCAGAAGGCTGAGAATCCCATCAGAAGAGGGCTGAGAACCTGGTATCACTCTGACGTTTGCTTTCTTCAGTTCAAAGAGTTTCCAAGGAAAGATGGCTCTATTAAGAGTTTCAATCTCTAAACAAAAGTGTGAACTAATCCCAAAGTATAGAGTTAGACTACTATGCCCAGCACATGGTGTCCCAACAGTGGCAGCATGGCCCCCTAACAAAAAGATCCTCTATTGATATTCACATTGTTTGTCATCACTTTATCAAAGTAAAAGGAATCACATCACTTCATCAAAATAAAGGGAATTTTGTTTCTCAAATAATTATTCATGTCAAACACACTATCTTGGTATCTTATTTATAGTGGGAAGTAATTCTAGAATTGTTATATTCCTTCTGCAAGTTCCACTCTTCCTCAACACAAAGGCAAAAGAATAGATTTTTCAACACAAATTATCCATGGAAAATTTTTCAATGATTTCCCATCTTATTTTCTGATGAATAAGAGCAAAAGAATGTATAAAACTACATTGATTAAGATCAAACATGAAATATGCAACAAAAGTTTATCACCATTTTCAAAACGGACAAAACCAAAGCAGTTTACAAAATGGATTTCAGTTCAGAAAAACCTTGACATTCCCCCTACCCCAAACTAATTGAAACTTGTCTTCTTCCCCTTCCATGCCAGAGAAGGCACAGGTTTGACGAGGATAAAATGGATCGCCTTGCATTTTTCTCTTTGTAGAACAGCAAAGAAAAGTGCCAGCTACAGCATGGTAACAGCGGGGTGATTGTGACATCTCTCTCTATCCCAGTGTCATACCCATGGACTGGGCCACAGTTTAGGGGGATCTCAAAATTATGGAGTATCAGTAAATGCAGTTTGGCAAACATGCTCCTTATTTCCAGAGACTATGGAGGGATGCCGTGCCAACGTTTGATGGGTTTATGTGGCAAGGACAATATTATCTCCAGAAAGTTACATTCCAGGGCATTGCCTTCCACACCTCTGTGTGCAAGCTGCTGCCCACTGGCTGGCAAACTCTTGAGAGTTTCTCAATGCTGGCCTCTTAGCTCTGACATCTCCTAAGCTAAAGGACATATCTAATTACATCAGATTTCTTTTTTTTCTCTCTGCCATATATCAAGTATGTGTAGCTGCTGCTGGTTTTCCCTGGCAGGTCTGCACCCATAAAAAGAACTTCATCTTCACCCCATGAAATTCTATCTCCTCAGGAATAAAGCAATTTATCTTTATAAATATTAGTGCTGCTTCTTGAAATACAGATTATTTCATTGGGAAAGGGAGTCTCAGGTCATGTGCCATAGACCTTTGGGTTCTCCTGGAATCTCGAGAGCATTTTATGAATGAATAACTTCCATTTCATGTTGCGGTATTTCATTCAGCACTTAAATCTGCCTCTTGCCTTCACAATCATGTATTGCTTTACAGTCTAATTTCACACTCTCATACTTTCATAGCTCTTCATCTGCAATCACTCAATTATTTACTTTACCCTGATAAAATCCTCAGGAGTCAAGTTCACATTGTCCTGATTTTCAAGGCAGGAAAATGGAGTGGTGATTTTGCATGTGGATAAATTTATGTGTGTATGAGAGTAGAGAAGGAAGCACTATGCTTATTCACAGATTCAATTCAGAACATAGAACTAGACTACATAGGCTTTCACAGATATATATATATATATATATATATATATATATATATATATACACACACACATATATACACATATATATACATATATATATATACATATATACACATATATATGTATATATATGTAATCATATAGATGGTAAGCTACGGAAATACAGGTTAAAAAAACTATTATTCCATCTGGCCTTTTATCTTAGAAAATCAACAGAGACAAATATAGTTATCTGCAAATAAACCTTTGTCCTAAACATCGTTTATTCTTAATTTTCTTCACAGACATTGATTGGTGAAGAGCAATTGATAATAAGTCACTGTAGGATTCTACTGTTCCATCATTGATTCTAATGTGGTTGAAGTTTAGTGGCGTGCTTCATTTCTGTTTTTGTTTATTTTTATTTTTTGAAATTATCGAGCTAGAACAATATGCAGTGGCAACTGTATCACATTTCCAAAAATCGCTTGGATTAATAATTCAGACACCTTCTTTATCTCCCCTCTTATCCTTGAATCCAGACAAATCCTATTGCAATAATTAGACTAATTATGCCTCCATTCTACAATCATTTTGATTTATAAACTTGATTTGTTTTTAATTTTTTGAAAGTATCTTGGGTAAATGTAATTATGTATAATGTGTGATTCAGTATATATTTTAACGTTACTTTTTCTTTGACTTTGGCTCCCCATGTCAGGCAAACATTAGCAGCTACTTATGTTGAGTGAGCTGAGTCATACACAATTAACAGAGAAGCAGCAAGGCTACTCCCAAGGAAGTGAAATGACAGTAGATGACAAAAACCTTGTCAAACAATCCAAAGGAGGGATTTAAAAAAAAATGTTACATTGAAGAATGATTAATTGGGTTAACAAATAAAAGCTACTTTTAAAAGGAACTAGATACCCTGACTCCAATTCAATAAAATGATCACCTCTATTTTCATTATCCTATATCTGTATCACCTCTATCTGTACCACCACTACTTTCATTAGGAAGAAAGGAAGCGCAGGGAGGGACAGGTCACAGGATGGACTATTGAAGGTGGAACTTGAGAATACTAGATCTGGGGCAAAGCTGTTGTCTGTAGAGGACAGTGGTTACGTCTGGTGGGGAAGCAGAGGTAGGGATGAGAGAGGAACGTGTGGAAAGTTACAAAGTACTTGTAATGTTCTAGTCCTTGGGAAGAACCATTGGTTCATGGATAAAAATATATATAATTGATTTATTACATATATTTTTATTTTACTAAATATTAAATTCCAAATTATATCAGCAGCATCACAACTGAAAGAAATTGGAGCTCAGTCTTCTGTTTAATATTTCTACTCCTTATTTATATTATTATTTTTTATCTGGGATTATGAAGTAAAGGATTCTTGGGAATAAAGAACCTAGGGCAGGACTAAAATATAGTAGTCTCCCTCTGACTTTCTAATAGAAATAATTGTTCCAAGCAGGTAGAGTAGACACTTCACCTGTGTCACCAAGAAGGCCCTTTTGTATAGACTCTTAACTCCTTCCTTTCTATTATTACTTCTACTAGCCTGTCTCAATGCCAAAAATTCTACACATTAGAAACAAGGGCATTTTCCTCCATCTGTTGCATAAAAGAGCTTTCTATTTTTTGCATACAACAGTGGAGATCAATAGTTCTCAACAATTCTATTTGAATTCATCTAGCACAGACTTTCCAGTTTGATACCTAGCTGAAGATAAGACTCTTTTGGAATGGAACTTGAGACAGGTAAGCTTTTTGTCTACCCCCTGCAGGCAAGGGACAAATGGAAAGTTTAATAAATGAACTGAAAATTGAGGCATTGCCTTGGAAAGCAATACTGAATTATGGAATCTAACTGGATTACTCAACTGTCAAGCCAACATGAGTCTTGGGATATGTGGAGAGCAAGATATCTCCAGATCTTGAAAACTATAGCTATATTTTGTGGTCATTTTTCAACCCATAGAGTATACTACTGACCTACATTTAGCAGGCCCATTGTTGAGGACAGATTAAAGCAAAAATATCCTTGCATGTGAAACACAATACTGAGCAATCATAAATAAGGTGGTCAACAAACTTGCTTTAAGAGAATCCTAAAACTCATCTTCAGGACAGCTGGATATTACTGGGCTCAGGAGCAAACGGCTCCAGGAATTTTCAGTGGAGCACAAAGATGGTAGAAGCTGTCTCTTCTATAGCAATGTCTTTGAAGCTGCCTCACCATGTTATAGAACATAATGGAACTATTTAATCTTCCCCTCCTGGGTTAGTTAAGACTTGGGGATGAAACCTTGGTTGGATGCCCAAGATCTCGGAACAGGTACGTGAACGACTAGGACTAATTCTCACCCTAGAAGTGGAGCAAGAGAGAAGTAGATTACCATCATAAATAGAGAGCTTTAGTGAGGTTACCTGTATCAGTCAGGACCCCAGAAGGAAACAAAATCCAATTCAGATAGCAGAAGAAACTGTAAGGAAAGGCATATTTATAGACCCAGAGGTACCACTAAAAAACAAAGCATGTTGAGGAGCCCAGAGGCTACCAATAGTTAGAAGTCATTACCAACTCAGGCTTGAAGAAACAAAAGGGAGAAACAGTGCTATGGAAGCTCACTGGAATTGCACCCTTCCTGATTGGATAAACACTGGATTAATGAAGTGATCTAGCTACTTCCAGAAATTCAGTCCAAAGCAAGCACCCAACTCCAGCCTCTTTCTCCTCCTGCCTGTCTACTTCCATCAGGGGTCTCCCCTGGGCTGAACTTAACCAGCCAACGACACAGGCGTCTACGTGATGCAGACCTGGAAAGTCAGCTTCCTGGGGCCCAGAGCAGGGGGACAATGCATAAAGAACAGAACTGAGTTTTGAGGAATGAGGGGTCAGGTGGGGAGTAACAAGCACGTCATCTAAAATATCCAGTCATCCGGGTGACCAACGGGGATGAGAATCACCAGGGATGAGTCAACAACAAGAGATGACTTCAAAGCATTGGGTGAAGAATTGATCAAATACAGGAGAGGCAGGGCCTGAAGAGAGTCCCCAAGGAATTGGGCACATCAGGAAGAAGGAAACTGTTAGGGAAGGTGGGCATTTGACCACTGATCAGAGCAGATATTAAATAATATCAACCATTACTGACATGGAAATAGAGTTTTCACCCTAGCCTCACTGACTTTCCTTCTCAAATTATGTTCTCAAAATCCTCAAAGGGGACATGCTGTTCCTTCTGTCTGCACATTCCCCAACCTTCTCACTTTTCTTTCAAACTCAATTAAGTATGTCAGGGAACCTCTGCCCTTCCTGATGAGATCATCTTCATTCTAACACATGCTCTTACTGAACCATACAATTTCCCTTCACAACACTTTTCACATTTGCAATTTTACATTTAGTTGTGTGATTCTTCAATTAATGTTTGTTTTCCCCTCATACAATAAATCCTAAGAGAATAGGAGGCATCTCTATTTTTGCTCACCATTGCATCTCCAGTGCTTATGTGTGGTAGGGAAAACAGATATTTTTTTGAGCAAATAATTTTTTTTTAATCGGAAATAAAAATTCCTAACCCATGGCAGTTGGATGGCTTAGCCAAGGCCTGGCTGCATAACTTCACAATATGTAAGATGGGCCTTTTTATATTGTGCGAAAAGAAAATGTGACAATTCCAGATGCACCATGTTAAAGAGAAATTGCATTCGATGCTTGTGAAAAATGGTCAGATTTCATTTGATCCACTGCAGTAGGAGAGAGATACTTAAGTATAGAACTCAGATAAAGAAGACTTTATTCAAGAACATTGCAGCACGGATCAGAACTAATTCAGTAGGGGAGAGAGACTGAACTCAATTCTGGTAAAACAAAAGTCAAGAGAGTTTTTAAGTACCAGGGCAACTACTGGAGGACAATAAGTACTGAAAGATACTAGGGAGAAGATGGTCAATATGATTGGCCATCAGTTTGCTAATTGTCACTGATCATACTTAGGCTCCTACTCTCCCACAAATACTGGGAAACAGAGGCTTTGTCTTTCCTGATTTCATTTCAAAGGATGTCTCCCAGGTCCTTGAGAAAGACATCCCTGGGTTCTAGAAGACTTACAACTCAAAAGGGCCGAGAAATGATTTATAATTGCAAGGGATTTTTTTTTTTTTTTAAAGTTAATGCTCTGAGAAAAGAGAGGTCAGGGGCCTATAGTCAGGAAGAAATCTGTCTAAAGTTTAGTCTAGCTGAGGGGAATGTTAAGGCCTCCTTTATTTCACTACTTTTTCAGTTTTTAGGCAATATCACCTATGAGCAGAAAGAATCTCAGAACCAGTTCATGTTCTTATTCAGCATGAGAAGTACCTGGTATGAATGAGTGGGAGCAAAAGATTATATGATGATAGCAAAAAGCCCCTTAAAGAAAGAGAATATAATCTGCCTCTGTGGTTTCCAATTACACCCCCTCAGCTATTGCACTGAAAATAGAATCATGCTTGGTAATATGGAAGAGATATCTCGGAAGCAGGAGGTATTTACATTAAATGCCAAGTCAGCAACTGATGGCACAGGAAAATTATTCCACCCACTCGTGCTGCCTTCCACCCCAGAGTCTGACATGCTGACTGCACACCTCCTGCTCCCCAGCTTGGGGATCCCAGGGACTGCAGGCGGTCAGCGGCAAGCCCACAGTTCACCGCTGACCAAGGACAGAGAAAGAAAACCTCAAATCAGGTAACAAAACAGGGAAAGCTTTCAAGGAACCAAGTGCAACTAACGATGTAGGTCATCAGCTGCTCAGACTCTCCTGCAAGAATTGCTGCAGTTAAGAGCTTCCTCTAAAAAATAACCAGTAGGATAAATAAAGTAGCACATTTGACATTGACATGGAGAAGCAAAACTGGTGTGGATAATGTCCATTGAGTCCACATATCACATTGCCGCTGTCGCTGTCTAGAATGTTCTAGAATGTCTGGATATGTGTACTTCAAGTAGAGATGTTTCCCTCAGATGTACCATCACCCCTCCAGGTAGAGGGGGCCCCACCCTCTCAGCTCTAGCCCTTCTGCAGTTGCAGCTATTTGCATGATTCTTGCTTTCCATTTGGAGAGAGCAAGCCTATTCATTAGTCTTGGTGCTCTGGGTTTCTGCTTATTTAGACAATTAGCTCCCTGACTCTGGTGAGAAAAGGAAATGAGGACCAGGCTCACTCCCCTCTTCTTCCGTTTCCTCTGTATTTTTTGGAAAACGAACATCTAATTTCTTTTCTCCCCCTGTGTTTTTCCGCAGAGCTCTGGAGATTGACATGGCTGCTGATTCAGCAATCTTATGCCCTGGAAAATTTAATGAGGAGAGGGAGACACTATTCATTAAGGCCACTTGGCTTCTGTAAAATTGAAGGTCTGCAATGCAGGGTTTGTTTCATTGTGTAGATGATCACCAGCCCCAAAGCAGACCTGGTTCTCCTGAGTGTCTGTGTCTCCTCCGGTTCTCTGTGTGGTTTGGTTTCCCATTCCCTCTTCCTATCATAGGCAATGAGTTTTTCCTGTCTCCTTGCCTGCTCTGCATTCCTCCAGCTCTGCATGAAGTCCATTAACTCCTGTGACTCCTAGGCCATTCAGAAGTCAATGAGTGAGCTGCAGGGAACACTGGCTGCCTCGAACCTCACCTCTGCTGACAGCAGGGAGTGGACGGGGCATGCCTTAGCACACAATCCTGCAACTCCAAAATGGACAGTTCGTCTTCATGCTTTAGCATTTCCAAAGATTGTAAAGAGATTGCCTCAGCATCTCCTAAAATCCCTTTTGTTTCACTGCCAGCTTTAAAAGATCGGCTTCCCTGGTTGCAAAATTATGCCTGTCATTTTTAATGATTGATGTTATTTGTCATCCCAGAGGATGGTCTCTGGTGAGAATGACAAAGATGCCTTTACGCCAGGAGCCCAGTGTAAATCAGCGAATGGTTTTAGGGCGACCCAAGTTGCAGAGCTGAAGTAATTGTGTGGAAACTTGACCCCAGATTCTAAATAACACTCCCTTCCACATTACCCCGGACCTATGGCTCATTTGTTTGCATTGCCTCTAACAGAATATGCTTCAGTCGATAGCATGGGAGAACAGCCAGTGAATTAATATCTGATGGATACTGGCCTTCAGCCCCTGTTATATCAGTAACCAGCTGTGTGACTTATTCCACATCAATTAACCTCTCTGAGCCTCAGTTTCCACAACTGTAAGGTGATCTCCATTTTAGCACAAAGATTCTCTGATTTTGTGGTACATACTTCATGAGAAACATTTCAATGGTTCACTAACTTATATCCTTTATTACCAGAATGAAAGCTGGCTGAGCACCACAGACTCTACAAATTTTCCCTGTCAGAAACTATACAATAATACCCTCTGGGAAACTACTCCGTGATCAGTGTAAGTAACTATTTCCTGCCTAGTAAAGGAAGCCTGACAAACACTAATTATCCTCATTAAGTTAATTTGGTTTCCCAGACCTTCCCTGGCACCCAGAAATCAAAGGCTAACCCCCAAGCTAGAGTCTTTTTGGAGGAAACTCGCAAATAAAGTTTCTGGGTCCCAACCTGACATAAGTACCGAAAGAATAATTTTTGACTTTTCTTTCATATGATGCGAATGTACAGAGGAAGGGGGTCAGACCTGTGACATCGCTGTGCAGGCCTGCCCCAGACATTGTGGGGCCTGGGACAAGCGTACAAATGCAGGTCCACCTAGTTTTGGTTAGTGCTGGTGTTCTGGAGGGCTTGGCACTCATAGCTGTGGCCTCTGTCTACCCAGACCTAAAAGCTGCCCTGCATCTGGGGAACCAGAGTGATCCTTGGTGGGTCACAGTGAGCAGAGCCTTGCTCCCAAGGGGCTGCTTCACACATACCTGGCATGTTAGTCTGGGTCCTCAAAGAAACAAATGTTATAAACAAACAAACAAGCAAACAGACAGATAGATAAACAAACAGAGACACTTTAAAATGGAGTTGGAGCTGCCATCCCAGACGACCTGCCTTGCCTGTGTTATGCTTCAAACTTTTGGAATGTTAAAACATGGCAAAATAACCTTTGGACTGGGCCTCAAGCTATATCATGTCCCAAAGAACTATTTGCAAAGATAACAAGAATGCAGATATTATGAGTACTGGACTGAAAATTAAAAATTGTTTAGAGTTAAGTTCACTATGTTAGCTTGCCCGCACCAATAGAAATACCTTCCTTCTATTGATGTAATTGCTTCCCTTCCTTTTCTCCTAAATACCTATTGCCTTTGTCTCCTAATCAGAACACTATTTGGGCTTCTGCCTGAATCACTGATTCCTGACTAGCTATTCTTTTTTAATCTCAAATAAATGCTTGCTGCTTCTCACTTGGAAAGGTGTTTATACTTTTAGGTTAACACAAAGACAGCAAGATGGTACTGAATGGGCAAGAAATTTATTAGGGAAGATGCCTGGGAGAGAAAATGGGGAGAAATCAGAAGAGGCCAGGAGACTTTCGAATAGCAGAGCAGGTCTGACTCCAAGGAAAGAGCAAAGGAGGGATGGAAGGAGGGTCTGTAGCATCTTACACCACAGGGCAGTTGTAAGGTAAGTCAGTGAGGCCACTGGGTCATGCTCAAGGCAGTCTCCCTTCAAAGGAGAGCAGCCTTTCCTGGGACAGCACCTGCCTGAGTGTCCCAACCTCACTCAGTCACTGGCTGGGAGCAGCGTGGAAAGCGTCACATTGGTGTGAAGGCTGTGATAGATTTCAGAGAGCAGCACATGGTACCAAAGTTCAATTTTATCCCTTGCAGTCACAGATTTGAGTGGCCTCTATAGTCTGTTTTACTTGCATAAACTTTCTCTCTGCTACTAACTTCAGATGAAGCCATTTCTCAGTATTGCCAAGCCAGCTACTGGTGATGTGTGGTACAAACCCTTTCAGTCTCCATAGGTCGTCACTGCAACCAAGTGGCAAAGTGCCCACATTTCCAGAAGATGGCTCATCCCTGTTTAGATTACAGGGCTGCCTACTAAAGGAATAAAAACCCAAGGAGGGAATGCCATTGGCCCCACCGGTAGGGTTCTCTTGTTCCACCCACTGTGATATGTCCTCTGAGCCCTTGTAAAAATAAGAGTCCTAATGTGGGTACCTTGTGAGGTTTCTGTTACTGCTGAAAGAAACTTAGTGGCTGAAAACCACACCCACTTACTGAAGAACAGCACAGTTCTCTGCATAGGGTCTCACAAGGCCAAAATCAAGGTGTCAGACAAACTGGGCCCTTAGCTAGAGGTGATGGGGAAGAACCTACTTTCAGTCTCATTTAGATTATTGGCCAAGTTCAGTTCCTGACATAAGTTTGAGGCCCCTTTCTCTTGCTAGCTGTCAGTAGGGAGTTGATTTCAGTTGCTAAAGGCCACTTGCATTCTTTAGCGCATGGTGTCCTCCATTTCCAAAGCTAACAATTGTACACAAAATCACCCTTATGCTTAAAATTTCTGACTTCTCCTTCTACTGCTGGCCAGAGAAAACTCTGCTTTTAAAGGGCTCATGTGATGAGATTAGGTTCAACCATATAAATCAGGATAATTTCCCTATTTTAAGGTCATTAATTAATAATCTTAATTACATTTTCAAAGTCTCTTTTGACAAATAGCATATGCAGGGGTGTGGCATCTCATTCAAGGTCATAAGGATCAGGGTGGAAAATATTGTTGGGGGACGCAGTTTTAGAATTCTGTCTACCATGGGTGTCTGGACCTAAACATCTCCCAAAATTATCTTCCTGTGATAAAAACCTTACGAACATAACTCTTAAAAAACAGATGATAATATTGGACACTTTGAGGCCTCTATATCTGCCTGTGAAAGTGGTGGACTGGAGCTGCTCCCGGAAGCAGATGCCCTGAAGAGGACTGGACTGCCACCCACCCTGCAACTCCGCAAGGAGGTCTAGAGGCATCAGTAAAACCACTCACAGGACACTCTGCTAAGCAGAGAAAAATGCAAGAGAAAGGACATTGGATTACATGCTCAAGATCGCAACTTTAGGGGAATTTAAAGACTACAGTCAGTTTCATAAATAAGGAAAACTCATCACAATTCAAGGATATGGACAACAGGGCAGTACTAGCATATCCCCACAACATTAACAGACTGCACACAAACACAAAAGAAAGATTCAGTATCTTCAGTAGGTGGACCAGACTCAAACACAATCTACTTATATTAAAAATAAAAGGCAATCCAGTGTCGCAAAATAACTATGGATTTAAGAGCTACATAGTAGAAAAAAAATGTGTCATACACTTTTCTCTACTATATACATTTTACTTTCCTATATAGCTAGAAACAACCATAAGGAAAATTAAAATGAGAATTTAAGGAAATAAAATGTGTATTTTATTGTAAGATATATGACATCGTGGCAAATAAATTTAAAAGCTCATGCAGATTCTAATGAAATCAGTGCAATTGGAAAATGATCAGAGGACCCAGAATACTAATATAAAACGGAAGAAATAAAAAAGACTGATAATCATATGAAAAAAAAAATTGATCTCACCGGTAACCAAAGTAAAACATAGCATAAACACTAAAATACCATTTACTGCCTATCAAATTGGTAACTAAAAAATATACTTACCAGTATTAACAAGGGTGTGAGGAAGCAAATGCTCTTATGTGATGCTTAAGGAAAGGTTTACTGATTAAATCTTCCTATAAAACACGTTTGAAATAAAACCTTAGATGTGTACATACACTTTCTTCCAAAAATAATCACCTCCAGAAATTTGTTATAAGGAAATAATCAAGGATGTGTAAATATTTATCTATAAATGTCTTCATCTAAGCATTAGACATTATAGTGAAAAATTTGGAAAAACATAAATGTAAAAAATAGGGCATTGGGTAATAAATTATGGCACATTCATATAATACAGCCATGGAAATAATCAGGCTCTAGAAAGATATCAAATGGTGTGGAAATATTGTGGTTCATTATGTATCACAGAAGAAAAGTAATCAGCATGCAGGGGAAAATATATATATGTACATGTGATACCATTTTGTAAAGAAAGATACTCGTACATCTATAATGTTATATATGAAAAATAGATTAAAAATATAACCTGATAATTTTTATTGTTGAGGGTTGGTATCTTGGAAGATTTTTGTGCTTTTGTGCATTTTTCCAAGTTTTCTATCATGAACGTAATATCAACATAAAAAATTAACTTAAAAACCAATTAAAAATAAAAGCCCAGAATGGTATACACTTGGGTGTCTCAATAAAGTTGGAAATGAAGACAAATTATTGGACAGAGAGGAAGATATAAATTCTATACCAGTAACTCGTGGAGGCTAGTTCCTGGGCATTGGCCTAAAGGCAGGAGGGATGTGCATGGAGTCCAAGAGGAAGTGACAGTGATCTGTCTGCCGGGGTGGCTAGCCTCAGAGGAACTTGTCCTGGCCATTTCATGGACATCCTACCCTAGTAGTTAACTTTGCATTGCCCAACTTCTCCCTGTGGAAAATGTGGTTTGCTCAAATCCTCTTCTCTTCCTGTGTCTCCCCATAATAATGAAAGAACAGTGGGAGGCACTTAGAAGGTATGAAATGTGAACTCAGGGAATCCAGACTTGTAAACTTGGTCATAATCTGAAGATAATGTGTTCAATGAAGAGCTGTAGCATGGGGGTTCAGAATGTCTGATTTCATATGACTGCATATAAGACAAGAAGCTCTGACAGTCACCTGGGCTACACGTTTTTTGTTTGTTTGTTTGTTTTTAACTGACTGCCTAGAAACAATGTCTCCAAACTGCTTTTGAGAAGGTTTTGACAGGGGCTCTAGCTGTCTTCTGAATCAGTCTGGACAATATAGGCAAAAGTCTCCTTGCGAATGCTGATAATACTAGGAATAGTAATAGTAAGAATTATCTGTGATGGAATACTTTTAAGGCCAGGAACTATGCTCAGCTCTTCCACGTATCATATAATTTAATTCTCCTAAAAATTCTGTAAGTACTACTATTGTCCAAAGAAACTCTAAAATGCTCAAATCTATTGCCAGTCTTTTTAAGTGCAAATCCAATATTAAGCCTTTTTTTAATTATTATTTGAAAGTTTTCTACTAGCTCCAAAGTTTCTCCTGGTTTATGCTTCTTTGTCTATCTTTTTTTTAATGAAGTCACATCAGGCATTTTTACTCAGTGAATCTGTCTTGTCACCCCTACATGTTCAACAGGGATACCCCTGCAATCTCATCTGTTAACTTCTGGGAGACTTGGGTGTCCCAACATGGGTTCACTCTTTTCTTCCTTTTGTCTCTCTGGGGATGTCTCCTACCCTCACAGCTACTGGAGTGCAGAGCTTGCCCCTGCAGCTGCTACTGCTCCCATGACCTCCCTGGGACCCCTGCTCTACCCACCATTTCTTGGTGTTCCTGAAGTTGAAAAACCTTCATGTGGTAAACCATACTGCCTTTACCTCAAGGGGCTGAGTCATACTGTGTTTCGCACAAATGTAGAAGAAAATGTTTCTTGCTAAGACTCAGACATAGACTTCAAGAGTTCCTGGACTGGGAGATGCAGCAGCTCACATTCCCTTCCTCTTTCCCAGGCACGACACTCTTCCCAGCCAGGCCATTTCCCACACACCTGTCAAGCCAATCAGCTTCTGCAGAGCAGCCCGAATGCTGCTTAGAGCTCCAGTTCAATGATACAGCCAGACTGTACCTCACCTTAGGCTCAGGTAAGAACTTTCTCACCAAAAGTTAAAATGCCTATCTCTTTAAAGCTAAAGGTATACTATTATACATATACAAACATCTGGAGAAAAGGAACACAGTTCAAGTATCAAATTCTTTCTAGCAATGAAAAATGAACACCATATGAGAGCTAGTTTATTACATCAGTGCCACCTGTTTCCATTGTGATATTTTATATTTAGTAGCCATCTCACTTTTTATTACATTCACTTTCACTGACATTTATTTTTAATTCAGAGGTATTATTAAAAAGGTAAAAGGACTCTGTGGAAAGGGCATTATATAAATGTTGTGACTTCATCGCTTTGACTCTTCTAAGCAGTAGGTGGCATTGAAAATGGCACTATAATTGCATTTTAATCACTAAAATATTTACCACTATTGCTTTATCCCCTTTTACAACTGAAGAGCAAATGTTATGCAATCATGTGCCTTATTTAATTCAGAATTCACTTAATTGGTGAGTTTGGGGTTTCCAAACACATCCAAGAGCATTTAGAATTCTGAGAAAAATTAAGAAAGTTCAAACCACCTTGGGACCTACAGAATACTGATCTAGCTCAGGGGTAAAAATCTATGATCCACCGGCCAAAGTGAGCCCATTGCCTGTTTTTGTACAGCCCATGAGGTAAGAATAATTTTTACATTTTTAAATAGTTGAAAAGAAAGACTATTGCATGACACGTAACAACTTATAAAAATTCAAATTTTGGTGTCAATAAAATTTTATAGGGACACAGAAAGGCTCATGTGTTTTCATATTATCTATGGAAGCTTTCACACTACAGCAGCAGAGTTGAGTAGTTGTGACAGAGACATATGGTCCACAAAGCAGCAAATATTTACTATCTGGCCCTTTACAGAGATGTTTGCCAATTCCTGATCTGTCTGATTGATTTTTATACTTGCAATTTGACATAAAGAAACAGAAAATATGAACATGTAGATAACATATCTTTCAAAATATTTCAACTTGAAAATGAGGTGAAAGAATATACATAGATGTATGAATATATATATACATATGTATTTATAATACATATGTATATATATATTCTTTCATTTCATTTTCAAGTTGAAATATACATATATATATAAAATGACATTTTATATATGTATGTGTATATATATATACATATGTATTATATATATACATATATATTCTTTCACCTCATTTTCAAGTTGAAATATACATATATATAAAATGACATTTAATATATATGTATGTATATATATACATATGTATTATATATTTTTTCACCTCATTTTCAAGTTGAAATATACATATATATATAATGACATTTACACTAGATAGCTAATAAGTTCTACATTTTTAGAAAATTTGGCAGATAGAGAGAAGGAAGGGAAATATATAATAATATTGCAAAGAGTGTCTTCTTTGGATTCTGATGAAAACTGGGAGCAAAACTAGCAATAGGACTTATTAGCTATGTAACTTTAAACACATCGCTTAGCCTCTCTGAATCTGATTTCTCAAATGTGAAATGAAAATCAAAACACCTTCCTCATTAAAATTAAAGTGAGAATTACAAATAACGTAACTAAAATGCTGAAATCTACAAACCTTCCCATCACTGAAATCTACTAACCTTTCAGTAAATAATATATACAGTGCTGTGGTTTTGGTTAATCTCCCCCACTAACACACATTCTTGAGAGAGGTCTTCAGAAAGAAATTTAGATTAAAAGGGTAAGCTTCTGAGTTGGTTACTTGCAATAACATCCAAGACTTTTTACCATCACCATCCACCCACATGTATAGGCATATATTTCGCTTGGAGCAGTCACCTTGAAGAACATAGGAGGAAAACTTCCAAGGATTTCAGAATTGAAAGAAGAAAGCAAACCAATGAAAGATATAACCAATGCAAAGAAAAGTGCCCCACAGTTGGCAGGCTGTGAAAGCAATAAAATGGCTAAGATTCTCAGCGCTGGAATTAAAAAGACAAAGTTCAATCTCTGTTACTTACTAAACAATGTCATTAAGGAGCTCAGCTGACATTCCTCTATTCTATTCCCTCATCTACAAATTAACAGTCATATTCGTACCATATGAAACTTTTGAGGACTCAAAAAGATAAGACGAAGTGCTTGAGATGGAGGCTGGCATACAGTAAGCATTTTATTCTTTCATTCATTCCACATACAGTTATGGGCACACCTATACACCAGCACTGTGGCCAATGATAGGGAGAAAACAGTGAACAAGAGAGATGTGGTACCTACTCTCATGGATTTTATAACTAATAAGGAAGCAAGTCAAGATACTAGTAATTGCACAAGTAAGTCAGTCATAAGTAATTCTGTGAAACAAGCAAATAGTGCTGGAACTCAGAATGAAAGAGGGGTCTGCATTAGCTGGGACATTCAAGTCAGGCTTTTCTAAAGAGATGACATTTTCCTTAAGGATGAGAAGGACCCAGACGTAGGAAGAGCAAAAGCAAGAGAAAAGACTTCTGTGAACTTTTCCTTGAGAGGAAACTAAGTAGTTGAAGCATGATGAGCAAGGAGAAAGTGATAGAAGATTAAGTCAGAGGGACAGACAGGAGCTAGATGGTACAGTACCTTTGAAACCGTCACAAGGAGGGTGGTTTTGTTCTTAATGCAAAGGAAAATATTTAAATGACTTTAAAAGGGCAGTGACATGATCTGGTTTATACTTTTAAAGGGCTGCTAAGTGAATAGAGGAGAGAGCAAGAAGGGAAGCAGGGAGCCATTTTGGGAACTGCAGTAATCCAGGCAAGAGCTGTGTCACTGACATCTAATGAACTGAGAGCAGAGGAGAGGGTGGAGATAAGGAGTTGGGGTGAGCAGGGCCCACTGATGGGTTAAATATGAACGGAGGGAGCAGAAGTGTCAAGAATCACTCCAGGTGGGAGACAGTTTCTCAAATGTGGAAAACTGTGGGGGAAACAGCTTTGAGGATGAACTTAAAGAGTTCCTTTTAGACGTGTTCCTGAAGTTCACCAACACTTAGAGGTTGGAGGAGGAAAACCATTTAAGGTGGCTGAGATAGAAGGAAATTCAAATCAATTTGAGACTAAGTCAAAAAAAGGAGAGGAGAGCACTTCAAAAGGAAGATGGTGGGAAGTTGTGTTAAAAGCTGCCACCATCATTATTTTTATTATAAAGGAAACATTTTTATGGGGCTCAAATCTCCCCTCGACCAAGCGGTCATCTCTACTAGAAAGTTAGTCCCCCTCAATTGGTCTCTATCATATCACCATATTCATTGTATTCAAAGAAAATATTGTATTTAATTATTTATGGTCTGGCTCTTCTACATAAATGTTATTTCCATAAAGGCAGGGATCCTATCTCTTTTTGCCCTCACAGCATTCTCAGTGCCTAGAAGAGTGCTTGGCACATAATAAATGCTCAATTAATACATACTAAATGAATGAATGTTTGCTGGCTTTCTATTCTTTGCATTATCCGTATCTCCTTCTTTTCTTTCTCTTCATCTATGTTCTTCCCTTGATGGTCTGTTTAAAGTCTTTGGTCAGGCTCATTTAATACATTATATTCAAGTGACATTGGAAAACATTTATATAATTTGACTCTTCATTCTGCCTTATGAGGATGGTAAAAGAGACATCCCATCTCTGTTTTACAGAGAAGATATCACAGTAGCGGAAAGGAAACTAGACTCAGACTCAGGAATCCTGACTTCACAGATAGGTTTACACTCGTATTAGCTGTGTAATTCTAAGCAACTTCCTAAGTTGTTCTAAACATCATTTCTCATCTGCAAAACCCGACCTAAAAAGCTTATTATAAGGATAAATGAAATTGTATGTATACAGCACAGGGCAAGGCATGTAATACTGGTAAAGAGCAGGGTATATTGTGAGTAATAGTGATATTTGGATACAGTATAGAGCTATTTCACATTTAAAGGAAAGAGAAATTTGAGCCTTAAAATTGGTATACAGGTGAAATCCTTCAACAATAAACACTGTTAAAAATGAAAATCTTCTCAAACCTTGATCAGTCACATGCTTGTTATCTGGACTTTGCTTCTCACAACGTCGCATTACAAGAGGTTTTGCATACCACTCCTTGGAAGCCTACTTGACCCAGTTCCATGAATTAAAGAGGAGTCACAGTATCTGGCATACTATTAGGAAATTAGGCCATATTTGGAGTACACTTGCTGTTTATATTGAACTGTCACGAGGCTCAAAATATGCTACCTCACCAATTAAAGTGTTCTATCTTCTTTCAAAGAAGAACTTGCTACAGCCCTTAAAATTCTTAAAGGAAGATCATAAAGAAAGTTTCTAGATCTTGAGGCAGGACTTACACTAGAGAGAGCAGAGATAATTTTATGAAACCTCTGGGGCCCGAGAGCTGGGCCACAGAGAAATGATGCCCACGGGCATCACCTGGTTGCAAGAATATTACCAAGCAGAATGTACCTACTCCCCAATGGCCCATCACCTCTAGACATCTCTTCAGACAAATTAGTTAGTTTTCATACATAGATGTCCATGCTTTAGATCCTAAAACCATAGTTCTTTAGACCAGGACCAGTCTCTGAGCCAAAGAGCAGCCATTTATAGAATGTATTAGTATTCATTGTTGACCTGTGGCTGTATCAATTAGTTCAAAAGGGGTTGCGAAATGGTGAAGGTGAGTTTCTACTTTATCACACCTTCTGTGTACATTCACCATCTGTTATTCTTCTGGAATTGAGAGCTTTCCCTCACCAAACTGGGCTGAATTATAACTTAAAAACTCAGGGTAACTGCTTTATGTCTCCCTTTTCTTTTCCTTTTTTTTCCCATCTGAAACTATATTCCCTGATACCATCCTATAAAATTCTCTCTTGATGAAGAGACTTAGATACCCCCAGTAGTATAATGAGGGGAAAAACACAAATTAGAATTACTCCTATCACCACTTATCCCACTGTGACAAAATTGTTTACTTCCTTTGAACAAAGGAGATCTGAACACCTGAAGCATTATCACGTAACTAGTTCTGTTGAAAAGGAAATTAATCTGTTTTTCTGGTTTACATCTATAAAATGAATGAGGTAAAGCTAGACATTTGAAACTAAATTATTCCACTCTCAGATTGTGCTGCAACATTTCCACAAGCAAATACATTGTCATTTTAATAGGTGACTTTGTACTGTGAGAGGAAGTTCTCCACAGCAAACATTTGTGTTGAAGACGGTGTATCTAGTTATTACGTATGCAGTAGCAGCCCCCCACAAAGACAACAAAGAACCACTGAACTTTAAGGTAGGTGAATTCAGATTATCCAGCCTTAAAAACAGAAAGAAAAATAATAGAATGAAGAAAAAAGAAGAAATCCTCAAACTTACAGACAAGCTTGTAATAGGTGTCTCAAAAGAGAAGAGAGAGAAAGGGGCAGAAAGAATATTTGAAGAAGTAATGGGGGTAAAAAAAATACCTCATCAAACTTGATGAAAACCAGTAATCTGTATTTTCAAGAAGATCAACAAACTCCCAACGTATAAACTTTGAGGAACACCAATGAACTCATCATAATCAAGCTGTCAAAACCAAAGATAAAGAATTTTGAAAATAGTAAGGGAGAAGCTACTCATTAATAGCTGATTTCTCATCAGAAACCATACAGGCCAGAAGGAAGTTGGATGGCATATTCAAAGTATGGAAAGAGTGTCAACCAATAATTCTATATCTAGTAAAACTATTCTTTAAAAACAAAGAAGAAATAAGGACACTCCCAGATAAACAACAACTGAGAGAATCCATCCATAGAAGACTTCCCTTACAAGAAACACTAAAGGGATTCCTTCAGGCTGAAAGGAAGAACACGTTAATTTGAATTAATATGAAGAAATAAAGAGCAACAGTAAAGGCAACTACATAGATAAGTATAAAGGACAGCATAAGTGTTTTGTCCCTCTATCTTATTTAAAAGACAACTGCATAAGCAGTAGTTTTAGATTTTTTAAATTAGTTTCAGCTGTACAAAACAATATAACAGTTAGACATTAACACCCCTCACAAAGAGATGACCCCCTCCCCCAACCTACTACCCCTCTGACACCACATATAGCTGTTACAATTCCATTGACTATTCCCTATGCTAAAAAAAGAAAGTGAAAATACAACCCATAGAGTAGAAGTTAATATTTGCAAAGCATAGATCTGATAAAAGACTAGTATCCAGAATATATTTTAAAAATTCTATGACTCAACAACAAAAATACAGATAAACCAATTATAAAATGGGCAAAGGAGTTGAATAGGCATTTCTTCAAAAAAGATATACAAATGATCAACAAGCACATGAAAAGATGCTTAACTTCATCAGTTACTAGTGAAATGCAAATCAAAACTATAGTAAGATTCCACTTCATTTCCCCACCCTACCCCTCAGGACAGGTATAATAGAAAAGATGGGTAACAACAAATGTTGCCAGAATGTGGAGAAATTGAAACCCTTATGCACTGCTGGTGTCAATGTAAAGTGGTACAGCTGCTTTGGAAAACAGTTTGCAGTTGCTTGAAAGTTTAAATATAGAGTTACCATGCGACCCAGTAATTCTATTCCTAGTTGGATAACAAAGAATAGAAAACGTATGACTACATAAAAACTTGTACACAAATTCTATTAGCAGCATTATTCATAATAGCCAAAAAGTGAAAATAATCCAAATATCCATCAAGTGATGAATACATAAGTAAAAGTAGTATACCCATACCATGGACTATTAATATTCAGCCTTAAAGAGGAATGTAATAAACTGTATGATGTCAGAAGGGTACTAGACTTATGTGGGTGATCACTTCGTAAGTTATATAAATGTCTAATCACTATGTGTGTACCTGAAACTAATATACTATTGTATTCAACTGTAATTGAAATATATTTTTTAATTTAAACAAAGGAATGAATTACTGATACATTCTGTAATATCAACGAAACTTGAAAGCATGCTAAGTGAAAGAAGCCAGATGCCAAAGGCCATGTACTATATGATTATGTTTATATGAAATGTCCAAAATAGGGAAATCCATAGAGACGGAACATAGAATAATGGTTGACAGGGGATGGGGAAGTGGGACCCATTAGTCCCAGCTAATGGATACGGGGTTTCCTTTCATGGTGATGAAAATGTACTTGAATTAGGGAGTGATGATGATTGAAGAACTGTTTCAATATATTAAAAACAACAGAACTGTACATTTTAAAAAGGTAAATTTATGGTATCTGATTATATCTCAATTTTTTTTATTAGTTTCAGGTGTACAAAATAATCTACTCCCCCAATCTACTACCCCTCTGACATTGTACATAACTGTTACAATTCCATTGACTTTATTCCCTATGCTGTACTCCACATCCTGTGACTATATATATATATATATATATATATATTTAATTACAGTTGACAATATTATTCAGCTTTAGCTTCAGGTGTACACTGCAGTGGTCAGGCACCTACACCATCCCTGAAGTGGTCTCCTTAATAAGACAAGCGCCCATCTGACACCCTACAAAATCTTTACAACATTATTGATTATATTCTATAATCTATATCTCGATATTTTAAAGTTTATAAAACTTTGTAATATCAATATTAGTATTATCTTTTTGGATATTTATGGGGAAACTAAGATTATAAAGTTTAACTGACTTACTCTAGGTCTCATTGTTAAATGCTTTGGTGGTTAACTCAGATTTTATGCCTCCAAAGTAAGTCTGCAAAACAATATATATGCATGTACATATAAGTATCTATACTTATACGTAAAAATGCCTATGTTTTGCAGAAGGAGTGACATATTATTCCTTTCATTTCTAGTCAATAAACCCCCATTTAATGAGTTTACTCTGTGCTAGGCACTGAGGATACAGAAAGAAATAAAATAGCCCTTGACACAATAACTTTACACAATTAACCTTAGTGTGAATTATTTTAGCTGTTACCTGTGAATGAAACAATGAACACGAGTGTATTCTGCACCTTTAAGTGAGCTCAACCTTCCCACACAAGACCAATCGACACAGATGCCTCATCATGCTATCACGACACCTTTATGTTCCTGATCTGTACTCCTTTTAACACTTTCTTCCACTAACTACAAACTCTTCCTTTGTCCTGGAGTTGATCCTACCTCTGATTCTGGAGGAAAAAAAAAAAAAAAAGTCTGTGTGTTCTTGATTTCCCCACATTTCCCTTGTGTCACTAAGGACTTTAACCCAGTTTCTCTACTGCAGCACTATTAATATTTAGGACTCGATGATTATGGGGACGGTTCTGTGCAGGGTAAAATGCTTAGCCACATCTCTGGCCTCTACCCACTAACAGCAGTAGCAACCCCCTTCCCCAGTTGTGAAAAACAAAATGTCTCCAGGTGTTGCTTATGTCCTCCATGTGTGTGGGGGGCGGGGGGTAGATCAGCCCTGGTTAAGTACCACTTCTTAGCCTGACATATACTCTAAGGCTCTTCCTGGCTTGGACTGCTTAGAAGGCTGCCTTTTCTAAACAATGTCTCTCTAAATCAATATCCAGCAATAGTGCACACCCACTTTAGCACCAGACTGCTTGTAAAGGGGAGGGTTAAATTCATTAAAAACCTGTTTTCAGTCCTCTTCTTCAAAATGATCTTCTCAGCTCTATCTAGCCACAATAATCTGTAATACGTTGCTTTCTCTCTACCACCACCCCCCCCCAGAGAAATGCCTCTGATAAATTATTTCAGTTCCCAGATTCAATGTCAGCACTAGGTTCCTGTGAAAGAGAAGTAGGACAGGTCAGGGAGGGCTTCTCATCACTGGATGTACTGACTGCTCCAGTCCTGATTCTGCTCTTCTCCACCTTTCTTACAGCCCCGTGACAAGGCAGCATTAAACTGAGGGAGCTGCCTCACTGAAAAGAATGAAAAGTGGCTAAGAACAGCTCTCAGGCCTTGGGTTTAGGCGTTCTGGATCTGAATCTAGAATGCAACCAAGGAGCTTCCAATCCACCAGGAGCCATATAAATGTGAGGAACAGACCCCAGAAAAATGCCTACAAAGCAAATAGTTGTGGATGAACTATATTGCTTAAAGGCTTTCCTATTAGGAGAGGCAGCCTATGCAGGATAACTCTGAGGAAAAAAAAATCTATTGTTACTGCCCTGTGGAGGACCAATTCTTGTTAAACTTGTGAAATGGATTGCACTGGAACTTTCTGTGACAGAAAGTCTGTTCACCTAGCTTGGGCTAAAAAGGGAACTGAATGTTATGCAGTGTTGGGAAGACCAAGGGGTGGACCAGGTTCAGGCACAGAGGAATACTCAGGTCTCTCTCCCTCTCTCTCTTTCTTACTTCCATGGTTACTTCTTCTTAAGGCATATGCTGTCTTCATAACACCAGGCCTGCCTGATCAGGAATGTGAAGTGTCTTGAGAATCTGACGTCATGTATCTGGGATGCAGGTAGCAGCCTGAGAACAAAGAAAGACAGAAGAGAGCTGCCTCTAACTATCGGTGTTAAAAGTCCTCATCTTGTTACTTGAGATAAACTGAACTATGCAGTACTATCATAGACCATTATACATTACCTAATCAAAATCTCTAGTGAATCTCTTCAAACAGAATCAAATTCATATATAATAAGTTCATTTACTAAAATAGAAGACTGAAATATCCTTATTTGCCAATATCTTGAATAAAAAAAAAATTTTGAAGTTTAATCTGACTTATATCCCTAGTCCAAATCCAATCCAACATGCTCAAAATTTCTAAAATATAGTATCAAAATATTATAATGAAAACCTATTTTGGACAAACTAGAATCCGATCATCAATGATAGCTTTCAGTTTTAGAGGGAGATGTGGTAACAAAGATATGAAATCTAAACAAAAGAATGGCCTTGGGAAACAGATCCAAAGGCCTGCCCCTGTGTTATGAAACTAAGGATCAGATTGCAGCAGAATCTCATGACTCGAGCAGTTAAGACGGGGCCTAAGTGAAGTGATGTATTTCCTCCCTCAATCAGGAACTCCACCTGGGACTGGCCTCATATGAGGGGGTGTCCATAGAGACATCTGTGAGTGTCTGGAGAAGACAAAGACATACACTAAGAAAGAAGTTGGTAACAAGGGAGCCAACTTAGAGGATGTGATTATACATAGCATGCTGGTGGAATTGCTCAGATGGAAGAAAGTCTTCCATTTTATTCCATTTGGAAAATAATTTTCTTCCTTAAGCACAAGACTTGTCATTTTACTCTGAGTCAGCTATCTATAATCAGATTTCTCAGAACAGAGGGTGCAGCGGAATTCTTTGGCTAGGCTTGAGACACCTGCCACTGGCATCTGCACAAAGACGTTTAGTGTGTGGCCTGAAGAGCTGCCCACTAAGCAGTTGAATATTGAAGCCTAGACCATCCAGCTAGGAAACTTCATCTCCTTCCAATTATCTTAAACAAAGAGACACCTGGGTTCCCCAATAATGCTGACATTTAAAGAAGATCCTGTCTTTTAAAAGTACTGTCTATTAATCGTGAAAATGATGTCATTCATTTTCATTCTAGAAATATTTGAACATTTATTAATACTTAATAATATTTAATACATATGCCTCCCACAGTATCGGAACTCAGTAAGCATTGTTTAAATCTCATTAAAGAAAATGTGCTTAGACATCATAGAAATGGCAGCATCAGGTGAGCCTCTTGAAATCTCCCCTGGAATTTACAACAAATTGAACAGCTATAATTCCACAAAGGACTCCTTGTGCAGCTGACAAGCAAGACTAAGAGACACACTATTGAAATCATGTAAACGTGGGCAAATTGGGTGAGCTGGGGAGGAGGAATGGGGGAAATGCAGAGACAAGGGACATGCACGCCGCAGGACGCAGACCGGAGCTCCGAGCTCGGAGCTTGCTGCATTCTGGAGTTACCACAGTTGCGGGAGAGGGAAGAATTCAGACAGCTAATGCTCTGCTTATGCCCACAGTCCTGCCTGAGGAATCAGCATATAACACGGCTGAACCCACTGCCATGACAGAGACCTCAAAGGAAAGACTGAGGGAAGAAGGGTGAAAATGGCGGTTTAAGCCCTTACTGCTGTGCAGAGGACAAAAGGCATAGCCATGGAGCCTAGCCAATCCCTCCCTACTGTCTCAGAGCTTGCCCCACCACTACCTGCCCAGTGCTAGAAGTAGAACAGTAGCAGTGCAAATCAAAGAAACAGAATATTTGCAGTTCTGAGAACTGTAGCCTGCAGCCATGGACTTGCAGCCCAACTAGTTCCGGCAAAGGTCAGGGAGCTCTGGGTGCAGGACAGGCTGTGCTGGTGGTCGCCACCATTGCTCAGAGCCATCTCTCACAACCCAAACCACCCCTGCCCCACTATTTGGGCAAATCCCTGCTGGGGTAAATAGAGACACTGAAACACACAGGCCCTGAAACTGGTGCAGGAAGAGCTTTAGAACTTCAGAAGCTCTCCACATCCCCCCAAGGAGGTGCTGTCCTGAGACCCAGGTAACCTGCTCACAGAGGAGAAGCCTGCTTTCCAGGGAACCCCCCCGTTGTGTGAGAAACCAGAAAAGTGCAGAGAAAATATAACACTACAGTGAGAGAGAATAAAAGGCTTCAGTTGGAGAGAAAATAAAACATTCTACCAACACCTGCAGGAATGCAAAAGAAAGATCTCTTCCTATTAACCTATTGCAGCACCCACTCCTATAGATGCCTAGGGAAAAAAATAATAATTCATTAATTGTCATGAATAAACAAGGTAACAAGGCAGCTCAGAAAGAAAATGAAAAGTCTCCAGAAAGTGAAATTAAAGACATGGAAATATGTGACTTAAATGACAGAGAATACAACATTGCAGTTCTTAAAAAACTCAACAAGATGCAAGAAAACAGACAGGCAGTTTAAGGAAATCAGAAACACAATCAAAGAACAAAATAAACATTTTACCACAGAAATTTTAAAAAGAACCAAATAGAATTTCTGGATATTAATAACTCAATAAAAGAAATGAAGAATGAAATATCCAGCTTAGGTAGTAGAGCTGACCAGATGGAGGAAAGAATCAGTGATACGAAAGATAGAAATTAGGAAATGACACAGATGGAAGAAGAGAGAGACTTACGAGGTAAGAGAAATAAAAGAACGCTACAAGAACTTTCTGACTTCATCAGAAAGAACAATATAAGAATAACGGGCATACCAGAAAGAGAAGAAAGGGAGAAGGGAACAGAGAGTATATTCAAACAAATAGTCGACGAGAACTTCCCAAACTTGTGGAAAGAACTGGATCCTCAAATCCAAGAAGCAAACAGAACACCGCAATCCCAACAGGTCTTCTCCAAGGCACATTGTATTGAAGCTGTCAGAAATTAACAACAAAGAAAGAATCCTCAAGGCAGCCAGGGAAAAGAAGACGGTAACCTAGAAAGGAAAGCCCATTAGATTATCACCAGATTTTTCAGCAGAAACTCTATAAGCCAGAAGGGAGTGGAATCAAATATTCAAGCTATTGAAAGTGAGAAATTATGAGCCAAGAATAATATATCCAGCAAAGCTATCCTTTAGATATGAAGGAGGAATAAAGACCTTTCCAGACATATAGAAGCTGAGGAAATTTTCTAACACATGACCTGCACTACAAGAAATACTGAAGTAGGTTATTCTATCTGAAACAAAAAAGCAAAAGAATACAAAAACATGAGTAGTATTATGAACAGACAGACAGAAGCAGGAAATGGCAACCCCTACACCAAATAGGACACTATACACTTAAGTGTATACACTATACACTTAACATACAGGGAAAGAAGAAGAAGAAGAAGGAAAAAAAAAACACTTAAAAAGAAAAAAAAACAGAGGAAAAATGCAGCTTGCTACTGCAGCGCAGAAATCAACTCACAGTAAATAGGGATAATTTGTGACAACAAAAACATAAAAGGTGAGAGAGTAAAGGTCTGAACCGGCACAAGGAAATGGAGAAGGGAAGTATGCTGAAGAAAATGGAATACTCTAAATATGAATCTTTCTTTACATAAACTAAACAGTAACCACTCAAAAACAAACAAACAAAAAAACCCAGAACTGAAATACATAACATAAAAAAAGAAAAATCAGAGGGAAATAAACTTATAGAATACCATCACACTGATATAACAGACAGCAACAAAAAGGCAAAGAAACAAAGGGGGCTCTGTCCTACCAGAAAACCAAAGATAGAATGATAGGAAATTCTCGTATAACAATAATCACCCTAAATGTAAATGGACCAAACTCACCAATAAAAAGGCACAGAGTAGCAGATTGGATAAAAAACTAAACCCAACCATATGCTATCTCCAAGAGACAGATCTCAGCTACAAGGACAAATATAGACTCAAAGTGAAAGGAGGGAAATTGATACTCCAAGCAAATGGTATTAGGAGAAAAGGAGGTGTAGCTATACTGGTATCAAATGAAACAGACTTCAGGATAAAAAACGTAACAAGAGACAAGCATGGACATTTCATAATGATAAAAGGGACTATAAAGCAAGAAGACATAACAGTCATCAATATTTATGCCCCCAATCAGGGAGCACTGAAATATACAAAGTACTATTAACAGAACTAAAGGGAGAAATTGACCAAAGCACAATTATAGTAGGGAACCTAAATACATCATTGACAGCTATGGATGGATCATTCAAACAGAAAATAAATAAAGAAATGTCAGTCCTAAATGATGCATTGGATGAAATAGACATAATTGGCATTTATAGATTACTTTGTCCTAGAACATCAGACTGTACATTCTTTTCTATTGTACATGGAACATTCTCAAGGATAGATGATATATTGGGACATAAAACTAGCCTCAGCAAATGTAAGAAGATTAAAATCATACTAAGCATATTCTGTGATCACAACGCTTTGAAATTGGAAATCAGCTGCAAAAAGGAAGCAGGAAAAACAAGAAATATGTGGAGATTAAACGACATACTTTTAAAGAATGACTGGGTCAAAGAAGAAATAAAGAGGAGAGATCAAAAGATACATAGAAACAAAGCAGAATGAAAATACATCCTACCAAAATTTTTGTGATGCAGCGAAAGCAGTTTTAAGAGAGAAATTTGTATCATTACAGGCCTATCTCAAGAAACAAGAAAAAACCCAGATAAATAA
The DNA here is from genome assembly GCF_004115265.2 of Rhinolophus ferrumequinum. NCBI lineage: Eukaryota > Metazoa > Chordata > Mammalia > Chiroptera > Rhinolophidae > Rhinolophus > Rhinolophus ferrumequinum. The sequence continues at coordinate 31,422,701 of NC_046296.1, read as the reverse complement.
CCTTATGTTACACCTTAAAGAACTAGAAAAAGAAGAACAAATGAAACCCAAAGTCAGCAGAAGGAAGGAAATAATAAAAATCAGAGCAGAACTAAATGAAATAGAGAACAAAAGGACAATAGAAAAAAATTAAGGCAACAAAGAGCTGGTTCTTTAAAAAGATTCATAAAATTGACAAACCCTTGGCTAGATACACTAAGATAAAAAGAGAAAAGACACAAACAAACAAAATCACAAATGAAAGGGGAAGTTACAGTGGATGCCACAGAAATACAAAGGGTCATCCAAGAATACTATATGCCACCAAATTCAATGACCTTGAATAAAAGGACATGTTCTTAGAAACACATAGTGTTCCTAGGCTGAATCACGAAGAATTGGAAAATCTAAATAGACTGATCAACAGTAAAATTGAATCAGTCACCTGAAACCTTCCCAAAAGCAGAAGTCCAGGACCAAATGACTTCACTCGTGAATTCTACCAAACATTCAAAGAGGATCTAATGCTTGTCCTACTCAAACTCTTCCAAAAAATTGAAGAAGAGACAATACTCCCTAACTCATTTTATGATGCCAACATTACCTTGATACCAAAACATGGTAAAGATAACACAAAAAAAGAAAATTACAGAGCAATATATCTGATGCATACAGATGCAAAAATCCTACACAAAATTCTAGCAAATCGAATACAACAATGCATTAAAAAGATGACACATCAGGATCAAGTGGGTTCATTCCAGGGGCCCAAGGATGGTTCAACATATGCAAATCGATCAATGTGATACACCACATAAAGAAAATAAAGGAAAAAATAATATGATTAAATCAATTAATGCAGAAAAGGCGTTTGACAAAATATCACATCCATTTGTGATTAAAACACTTAATAAAATGGGTATAGAAGGAAAATACCTCAACATAATAAAGGCCATATATGACAAACCCTCAGCTAATCTCATAATTAACGATGAAAAACTGAAGCCCTTTGCTCTACGTTCAGGAACACAACAGGGCTGTCCCCTATCACCTCTGCATTTCAAAATAGTATTGGAAGTCCTCACCAGAGCAATCAGGCAAGAGAAAGAAATAAAAGGCATCCAAATTGGGAATGAAGAAGTTAAATTGTCACTCTTTGCAGATGACATGATGCTATATATAGAAAACCCTAAAGACTACACCAAAAAGCTATTAGAAACAATCAATGAATACAGTAAAGTTGCCAGCTACAAAATCAACATACAAAAGTCCATTGCATTCCTATTTACTAACAATGAAATCTCAGAAAAAGAAATTTTAAAAAAAATTCCTTTTGCAATTGCAACAAAAAGAATAAAATATCTAGGAATAAACTTAACCAAGGACGTGAAAGACCTATACTCTGAAAACTATAAGACATTTTTAAAAGAAATTGAAGAAGACACAAATAAATGGAAACACATTCCGTGTTCATGGATTGGAATAATCAACATAGTTAAAATGGCAATATTATCCAAAACAATATACAGATTTAATGCAATCCCCATCAAAATAAAATCCCAATGGCATTTTTTAAAGAAAAAGAACAAAAATTCATCAGATTTGTATGGAATCACAAAAGACCCCAAATAGCCAAAGCTACCCCAAGAAAAAAGACAATACTGGAGGTATCACACTCCTGACTTCAGCTTGTACTATAGGGCTACAATAATGAAAACAGCATGGTATTGGCAGAAAAACAGACACACAGACCAATGGAATAGAATTGAGAACCGAGAAATAAAACCACATAAATATGGACAGATAATTTTTGACAAAGAAGCTAAAAAACATACAATGGAGGAAATACAGCCTCTTTAATAAATGGTGCTGGGAGAATTGGAAAGCCATGTGAAACTAGACTAGTATCTGTCACCGTGTACCAAAATTAACTCAAAATGGATCAAAGACCTAAACATAAGACCTGAAACAGTAAACTGCATAGAAGAAAACATAGGTACTGAACTTATGGACCTCGGGTTCAAAGAGGATTTTGTGAATTTGACTTCAAAGGCAAGAGAAGTAACAGCTAAAATAAATGAATGGGACTATATCAAACTAAAAATCTTCTGCACAGCAAAAGAAACCATCGACAAAATAAAGAGGCAACAATCGAATGGGAGATTTTTGCAAATAACGCCTCCAATAAGGGGCTAATACCCAAAATATATAAGGAACTCATACAATTCAACAACAACAAAAAAAAACAATCCAATTAAAATATGGGCAGAGGATCTAAAGAGACATTTCTCCAAAGAGGACATACAAATGCCAAGATATTATTTTTAATTAATTTATTGATTAATGAATTAATTATTTTATTGTTTGGAAAACTTGAAAGAATGGATTAAAACATGAAGATGGCTTAACTTAGCAGTGAAAAAAGTGTTTCATTCCAGGTGAGGACACTGAAATGTGAAGAGATCGAGTCTCTAGTTGGGGCAAAGAGCAAAAGCATTATTTTACAAATGACTTATATCTTCTAATAACTCTTTTTTTTCTCTTTTGTTGAGGCCCCACTGAATTCTACTGAAGCTATCAAAAATGCATTTCTCAACAGATTGTTTCTCAAAAACCATAAACATACTGTGTAAGAGCCTCCTATTATTAGAATTAAAATAACTATCAAAATAAAATGTTAGACTGCGAAAGAAATACTGTGTTTCCCTGAAAATAAGACCCAACCGGACCATCAGCTCTAATGCATCTCTTGGAGCAAAAATTAATATAAGACCCGGTCTTATTTTAATATAAGACCAGGTATAGTATAATATAATATAATATAATATAATATAATATAATATAATATAATATAATATAATATAACATAATATAATACTGGATCTTATATTAATTTTTGCTCCAAAAGACACATTAGAGTTGATAGTCCAGCTAGGTCTTATTTTTGGGGAAACACAGTAGTAATTAAAGAGGATCCCCACTGGATGCCATTGATCCTTTACTCAGGATTGAAATCTTTCTATAGGAAATCAGAACCGACTTAATAAGTTAACTTTTGCATATAAAGTGTCAGCATGCTATGAATATTTAATTTCATATGCTGATTGCAAAAAAATAGATTGTAGTATTTTTTTAAAGCATTAATATCTACTAATTAGTACTTTGCTATAAATTGCTTGATTTTAAAATGAAAATAAAAAGTATAGCTTCAAATGTATTACTTTTTACTTATAGCTATATATGTGTGTGTGTGTGTGTGTGTGTGTGTGTGTGTATATATATATTCTTAAATTACATATATGCTATAAAGTTTTGTTTATTTTTTATGTGGTTTGGGGGTGTTTCTGATGTTGTTATGGGTTCACATTATAATCTAGAAATTGGACATGTTGCCATGGAAATAATTTTCTGTATTAGAGTTTACAATGTAAATCAACAGCTGAGGTGATAAAACACTGACAGCACAGGGGTGAATTTTTGTTGTCCCTTGTTGTTGTTGTTTATTGGTTTATGGGATTTTGTTTTGTTGCTATGTTTAGCTTCTTTGCTCTTAGACACTGGAAAGGTTTTATCTAATTCCAATTCCACTGACTTGTTTTAGACACACCTTGCTCCCGCATCTGCTATATTAAATAATTTGAACTGTTAATTTGCAGTAGAGATTTTTTTTTTCATTCTGGAATGTAAAACTCTTTTTAATTACATACAATATTATATATTATATTATAATATATACATACAATCTTGTATTAGTTTCAGGTGTACAACATAGTGATTTGACATGTATATACCTTATGAAGTCATCACCACAAGAAGTCTAGTAATCACCTGTCACAATGTTATTGCAATGTTATTGACTATATTCCCTATGGTGTACATGACATCCCCGTGACTTAATAATGTTGTGATTATAAGTTTGTACCTCTTAATTCCCTCACCTTTTTTGTCCATCTGCCTACCACCCAACCCTTTGGCAACTATCAGTTTGTTCTCTGTTTCTATGTGTCTGTTTTGTTTTGATATTTAAAAAAAAATCTATTTGAAGACCACATTAATACATTTATTCATCCAAAAAATATACCTTTTGGGCACCCACATTCAAGGCACTGTGCTGAGCACTTGGGACATCAGTGGACCAAAAAAAGGCCGCTGGCCTGTTGAGCTTATTTTCTACATACAACCTAATAGATAATTCTTGAGTTTATATTCTACGTACAATCTAATAAATAAAAAGCAAATGATACGGTAGTGTGGAAAAAGGTGATTAGTATTATGGAAAAAATGGAGTATAGAAAGAGGGAATAAAAGTGGAGGCGAGGTGACAGTTTTATATAGGATGGTAAGGGGAGGCCTCATTCAGATGACACCTGAGGAAAGACTTAAAGGAATTGAAGAAGTTAGCTATGTAGATATCTGGGGAAAAGGCATAAAGGTGGGATTATATATCATGAGACAAGAAATAGCAAGAAGGCCAATGTGCCTGATGGAGTGAGCGAGGAGAAGAGGGATAGGAAAAAAGGTCAGAATGTAGGCGAGGGACTTGTAAGCCTCCACAAATACTTTAGATTTTACTCTAAGTAGGATGGAAAGCCATTAGAAGGTTCTGAAGCAAGGAGTGAGTGGCATAATGTAACTTAATTGATAACGGCATCACTCTAGCTGCTCTTTTGTGAATAGACTGTAGAGAGCTGTGGCAAAGCTAGAAGGAAGATCAGGTTGAAAGCACTTGCAGTTATTCAGGTGAGAAAACAAGGGTCATATAGCAGAAAAGTAGCTGCAGAGAAAATGAGAAGTGGTGAGATAATAGATAAATTTTAAAGGAATTTTCTGATGGACTGGATATGAGGAAGAGAGAAAAAGGAGTCAAAGATGGCTCGGAGGGTTTTGGTATAAGCAACCAGAAGGATGGTGATGTCACCACTTGGAAAACATATAGCCAAGGTGTAAACTAAAATGGAGCAAGAACTCTAAAAAGTGGAGTTTGTACTTCTGTTTTTTTTACTGGCATATAATATTATATATTATATATAGTATATGTAATATATATATTATACATATATATAAACAGTACAATACTGTTTTCATTATTGTAGCTTTGTAGTATAGTTTTTAATCTGAAAGCATTAAAATCTCTGATTTTTATTCTTTCTCAAGATTTCTTGGGCTATTTGGGGTCTTTTGTGATTCCATATAAACTTTAGGATTAGTTGTTCTAATTCCAAGAAGGATTCCATTAGTATTTAATTAATTCTTCCATTATTTGTAACTTCTTCAGTTTCTTTTTTCAATGTCATAGTTTTCAGAGCACAGGTCTGTCACTTATTTGGTTAACTTTACTTGGTGATTTGGTGGAATGGAAGATCTAGGTATACATTAGAGCAAGAATTGAAAAACAAAGGAATTATATACCACAACCATGTAGGATTTATCCCAGGTATGCAAAGCTGGTTCTACATTAGAAACTCAATTAATACAATCTACCACTTTAACAGATTAAAAAAGAAAAATCACATGATCATATCAATTGATGCAAAAAAAAAAAAAGCATTTGACAAAATCCAACACTTGTTTATGATAAAAACTCTCAGCAAACTAGAACTAAAGGTGAACTCCTTCAACTTGATAAAGAAGATCTACAAAACTGATAGCTAATATCATCTTTAAGGGAGAGGAACTTGAAGCTTTCCCGCTTAGATCAGTAAAAGTAAACGAGATCACCTTTTACCCTGATTTACAAAAGTGGATGGGAAGTCCTAGATAATTTAATAAGAGAAGAAAAGGGGTACATGTGAACTCTCTGTACTTTGCATTCAATTTTGCTGTGAACATAAAACTGCTCTAAAAATAAAATTTATTAATTAAAAAAACCTAAGGAAATTGTTAATTATAAATAAAAAACTGTTCAGGAAATGGAGGCATTACCATACTTGATTTAAAAATGTAAGCTTAGACATACATTTTAAATAGAAGCGCAAAATACAATGAGAATATAAAGATGGAAGAAAATACCATCTAAATAATAAGATATGAAAGATGGCATAGCCATTACTAATATCAAATTCAGTAGACATTAAGGCAAAGAATACTACAAATTATAGAGAGACAGTTCATAATTATAAACGGTCAATTCCTCAGGAAGATATAGCAATCTTAAATATGATTAGACCTAATAACAGAGATTTCTTCCTCTTATTTTTCACAGATGTTGATCCCTAAAAAAAATTGTCACCCCAAAATCCATCTCAGCATTGGCTTCTGTTAAACCCAATCTGAGATAGCAAGGTTGACTCCACATACAAGAATAAAAAATGCAACTCACCATAATAACCAAATAAAAGAGAGACATCAGGTGATCACCACAGTAGATGTAAATGAATGTTTGGCAAAAATCATTATCCATTCATGATAAAAACACTCCATGAACTAGGAGTGTGTTGCTTCTGTGCCTACTTTCAACTGTGAGTGAGCAATTATAGCAACCACAGCCTCGATAAGAACATGACAGACATGGGATAAAAGTCTGGATTGCACCACCAGTAAGCAATCTGGACCAGCAAAAATAAAAGCTAAAATTGAGAAGAGTTTAAAATAGGTAATAGAGGAAAAACATGATGAAAATCAATTATGTCCTTACCACCAACTGCAGTACACAAGGTTGTAGCTCATCCCTCTAATTCTTTTAATTTTTTTCCTAGAAATTATGATGACTACCATCTTGAAGAAGCTGTGACAGGTTAGAGTAAACAATGTTTGATGCAAATATCAGAACAATGCAAGGGGCACAACACTAATGGAAAGTGTTCATGTTATGCCCGGAGCCCTTGCAGATCCCTTTATCATTTCTGTCTGCCAGGCTCTGAGCTGGTATGCAATTTTTCCTCCAGTGAGCTACACCTGTGATTCTTCTTTGGCCTACTGTCCTCAGGCTACCAGAGCCACTTGTGCAGAAAGCTGGGAGTATGTGGACTTTACATTCTCACCACCACTGCACCCACATTCTTGCTTCCCATCCAGTCCTTTAAGAGTAACAGATGGTGTGGCAGAATGAAAGGATGGCTTACTTGCCTTGGCTCAGGCAAATTTTGAGGTATAATTTACACTCCAGTTTCCTTGCAGCATCAGGCTGAAGGTGTCCTCCAAAAATTGTTCACTTGCATGGCTTCTTCAGCCTTCTTCTCATGCTGCCCCCATGTCTTTTCTGGTTTCTCCAGAGAGCACTTCTGTTGGACCAGAATCCTTGTCTGAGTCTGTTCCTGGGAAACTAAACCTAAAACATTTTGTTGGAAGCCTTCATAGCACCCTGTACTTCTACTTCATTATTCAACTTATGGGCAATTATTTGTTCAAAATCTATCTTCCCTACTAGTGTATAAACTGTGTAAGTCAAGGGACTGTGTCGCCCGCTCCTTTGCATCCCTTATTTCTAGACTAGTTTGTGGCACACAGATTAAAATAGAAGTTGGATTATAAATGAATGAATTAACAAACCAAGAGAGTCAAGATTAATTAGTAAAGTTGTGACATGTTCATAATTTTTAAAAAGAAAAAAAATGTTGCATTGTTTTTAGGTAGACTTAGTGAATTAACCTAAGATAGATAAACAAGCCTTATTATTGCAAAACAGAAGTCTTTAGAAATGTGCTTGTCAGTGTGCAACCTTTGGGCATTCTTTCTCTATATTTTCTATTTTGACCACTTTCTTAAAAGAGAAGACAGAATGAAGATAGAAGTCAAGTAGGTACTAATAGCACTTGATACCAAAGTCATCCTAGTCATTCTTCCCCTTAGGTTCCATCCTTCTACCTATGATAAATTGAATGACATTCAGAATATAATTGGAACAATATGAGCAAGACAAAAGCCCAAAATCACCATTGCTGCTGCTTATGTCTGCTTAGTAAGGCCTCAGCAGACGGTCCAGGCCATTAGAGCAGTGAATACATGAGAGAAAATGTGTACGTTAATCCACACACAGGAAGCTCTTCAATGGAAGGAAAAGGAACTGACTGATTCTCTTGGTGTGTGCTTAATGACACCAAATTGCTGTAAGCAGATTTCCTGAATAAATTTAAGACAAAGACTACAGAAAAAGAAAGAACACATGAAAAAAAGTCAGAGCCAGTTCTATCTGCTAGCCTGCATAGAATATTAACTACCAAACTGAACCAATTTGAATCCTTTGTTTTTAAAAATCTTTTTCCAAGTCCAATTCTTCCTCCATGAGTTGAATATGCTGTATCCAATATAAAAGCCAATTTTGAGTTGTAACGTGGATAAAATGTGTTCATTAATTGTGATACTTTGGTTCTAACTTGTACCATCTTCCCATGGGAGCTAAAGAAACTTTGCTCAAGATAAAAGAAATTAGGGTACCTGCTGTGAGTTGAAGAGAGTCCCGGTGAGGAAAAAGTCAATGTATATTGTCTGCAAACATGTCTTCTTTATAAAAGCCTCATGCTAACATTTTAGAAATTGTTATACCACCTGCGAAAAGAATGAGAACTATGTTTAGCTTTACATGAAGAGATAATTCCAGTAATATTTAACTCAATAACTAAATCTCTTTAAGTATAAATGAAAATTAACTGTATTACAAATACAGAATTTATTTACCCATTAAATGAAGAGATAATTCCAGTAATATTTAACTCAATAACTGAATCTCTTTAAATATAAATGAAAATTAACTGTATTGGGATTTATTTACCCATTAAATGAAGAGATAATTCCAGTAATATTTAACTCAATAACTAAAACTCTTTAACTATAAATGAAAACTAACTGTATTAAAAATACAGAATTTATTCCAAAGTTTAGATGAAAGGTTTATTCACATAAGCAAAGCACATGTAAAAAGGAAATAAAACTCCTTAATTCATGGCAGCATTGGAGTTTTGTTTTTAGCCTTTAAAAAATTTTATTAAATTTATTGGGGTGATATTGGTTAGTAAAATTATATATGTTTCAAGTGTGTACAATTCTATAATACATCATCTATATATTGTATTTATGTTTACCACCAAATATCAATTCTCCTTCCAACACCATGTATTTGACCCCTTTTATGCTCGTCTACCACCATTCCCGCTTACCCTTTGGTAACAAATAAACTGTTGTCTTTGTCTATGAGTTTTTGTTTGTCTTGTTAATTTATTGCTTTCAGTTTTATAACCCACATATGAGTGAAATTATATGGTACTCAACTTTTTTTGTCTGGCTTTTTTTTTTGCTTAGTATGATAAGCTTAGGACCCATCCATGTTGTAGCAAATGGCATTATTTCATCCTTTTTATGGCTTAGTATTCCATTGTATATATGTACCACATCTTTATTCAATCATTTATCAAAAGATAGTGCTTCCTGGACCTGGATGTCTATTTCTTTCCCTAGGTTAGAAAAGTTTTCAGCCATTATTGCTTTAAATACAGTTTCTGTTTCTTTCTTCTCCTTCTGAGATCCCCATAATGAGAATGTTTGAGTGCTTGATGTTATCCCAGAGATTTCTTAAGCTAGCCTTGCTTTGATTAAAAAAAAAAAAAAATGTTTTTGGTGTTTTTGTTTGGTTGGTTTCTACTAGTCTGTCTTCCAGGTCAATGATCCATTCTTCAGTATTAGCTAATCTGTTATTGATTCCTTCCAATGTATTTTTCATTTCAGTTATTGTATTCCTCAGGTCTGCTTGGTTGACTCTGCTAGGTCTACTGATAGATTGAATTTCTTAAAGGCAGAGATCTTTTTCTCATTTTGTCATGTTTCTTCAGGCACAGGCCCTTGCATTAGAAAGCATTCAATAAAAGATTTAATTCAATTGACAGTTCTATTTTGGAAAGGTCAGAAGGCCCAAGGAAAAGAACGTAAGTATCAAAATACCTATTCTTCTCTTTTCAATCAAAGTTCAGCAGAGACCGAAAATAGTCACAAATGTTTACTGCCCCATCAATCTAGAACAAAATACTATCTTTTGCAAAGAATGAGATTAATTCAAAGCCCTATAGTTTTGTCAAAGGTCCTGAAAAAAATTAAATATTAATAATTTAATATAATTTTATTTCAATAAAAAAATCCTTGATATCAAATATTTATCTTGCTCCCAAGTATCTGTCACTTAAAATAAACTGAACTACCCAATATTTTCAATCTCTTTCAAATGAAATCTCTAAATACTGTCAGGTCCTTCCCCTGTTGGATAGATTGCTTTGTACAATTCACACTATATTTATGAAATCCAATTTCTCCATAAAGCCTGTGATCAGACTCTCTAATCTATTTCCCACATTAGCCAGGCTGTTTAATATGGCTTTCAGTCAGAATTATTTGATCTCTTTAACTTTAAGCTTCTATAGATAGGCACAGGGATCCAATCTGTCTTTCTTAAACTGTCAATTGTCATTCATATGTAATAACTTTTTTTAGTAGTCATTATCAAACCTTAAATACAGAAAATTCCCTGAGCTACTTTCCTAAGCTAAAAAAGCCTAACTGCATTTCTCAGACATTTTCTAAAAAGAACCTTCCCAAATATAACAGTTATGCTTCATACAGAAATTTTTGGGAAATGTGATAGATTAGGTTCAGGGAAAATATCTAAACCCAAGAAATGCCTCACATAAAATCTTCCCTGTAAAAATAAAGTCAGACAAATTTAGTCAATATGACATATTTTTAAATTTAAGTTTCCCTGAGATAATAATCTGAAGCATGTTCTACTCTATACCACATATGCATATGTATACACATATATGCATGTTATATATGTATATAGATGCATATATATGTATCTATATATATATGTACACATGCATAGACCATATATTTATTTATATATATATCTTTAGTTCTCCTGGAATAAGTATATTTATGAGATCAAAAAAAGAAGTCAAAGTAAGTCAGCAGTTTACTGTGTTTCCCCGAAAATAAGACCTAACCAGACAATCAGCTCTAATGCATCTTTTGAAGCAAAAATTAATATAAGATCCAGTCTTATAGTAAAATAAAACTGGGTCTTATATAAGACCGGGTATAATTAATATAATATAATATAATATAATATAATATAATATAATATAATGTAATGTAATGTAATGTAATATAATATGACATAATACCGGGTCTTATATTAATTTTTGCTTCAAAACACGCATTAGAGCTGATTGTCCGGTTAGGTCTTATTTTCGGGGAAACAGGGTACTTACTACAGTTCATCGGTATTCCTCATAATGTGTTCATTTCCTAATTTTGATAAAGATCTTGAGCAATTTTAAGCAATATTCTGCATCATATGCCTCTTTCTGCCTTAAACATTTCTTTCTCTACATGCTTCAGAATGGCAAAAATTATACAGATTAGGACTAGGCATTCTCCATTACTTTCCGGCAGGTCTAGAGTTCCAAATTGGGGTAAGGAGCCAGATTTTTGACATTTGCTTATTCACTGACATTGTCTATAAAATCTGAGCACCCAACATTTATTAACTTCTATGCCACACCCTAAGAACAAATTTTTAAAAAGTCAAATTGTCATTTCTTCCCAAGGCAAATGGGCCTTTATCCAAAGTTAGGTGCTGGAATAAACTTTTGAGATAGAGGACCCATCACAGACTCTCTCTTACCAACAAAATCCTCATCTTAGATAAAACTGGGTGATCTTGTCATCTTCTCTTTGTCCTAGTTATTGAGATCTTTGTTGGAAAAGCTTAAAGTTATTTTTTGTGAATCTCTAAAAAATTGCGTCCACCCAGTTTCTTTGTGATTCCTCCATTCTCTTTTCACTTACATTCAATCAGCTTTGCCTCTCTTGTCAGTTAATATTAAAAAAAAAAAAAATATTCAAAGGTATTGACCAAACTGTTCCTCAAAAATGCCAATCACTCCCACATTAAAGCCTTTTCATGAGTTATACATGCTGCTTGAAACCATCTCTTATCCCATCTGTAATCTGCTGGTAGCTCAAAAATTTATATTTCAGACTATTGCTGACTATAATAACCACCCAGTCCCCAATTCTATTTTAATGTTCTGAATAGTCATTATAATTGATGTATTCCTTCTTTGTTTGTTTATTTGGAGGTCCTATTGTGACATAAACTGAGAGCAGAGCCCTTGCCTGTCTGTCTCACTTGCTCAACCCTATATCCACAGTACCTAGAACAGTGTCTGACACCTATTGGATGTCCCATAAATATTTGTTGAATGAAAAAAATATACATTATTTCAGGTATAGTTTAGAATGCAGTCTGCTAAAGTAAGATATCCTTATAATTGAATGATGGGACCCTATTTTGACTTCAATCTGGTCTTGTGGTTGGAAAGAGTGGTAAACAGTTGTGAAAGAGCAACATATAAACCACAAGATTACTGGCATGTTGTCATGTAAGCATCATCATATGCTCAGTCTTCAGAACAGAACAATTTTCTTCTGGTCCATATGTAACTTTAAGAAAGATCATCAACTTGATCATTGGAACTTATCCCCTGAACTGAAAATAACATCACAGCATAAAATTCTGGCCCTGCAGCTGAAATGGCCTGGATGTTTCCTCACCAGCAGCCGGTGCCAGACAACCTTGCACTCTATCAAATAGGCAGCCAGCTGGGGAAGCTGGGATTACTGTCAAAAACTATATAAAGTGTGAAAGATAAAAAGACTAGGTGTTTTGTTTGAAAAGAGGGAGGGGATTCAACCATATTCTTGTACTATGTGGAAGGTTTTTCATACTTTTGAGTTTTTCATATTCAATAGGGAAGCAATTAGTTGGTGATGCATAGATTCCAAAGCAGCAAGAAGGAGGTGGAGAGCCATTGAGCATACCTTTATGAAAATCCTTTATCTCTACCTCTCATGGCTTTGCAGGTGTCCTGCAGCTCAGGATGATCACATCAATATTTATAGCACACTGCACCAGGATGCCCATGTTCGCCAGCAGGGGCGATTAATATGTGATATCAACACCTATGACAAGACATGTTCTGTCAACAAAGGGGTTTCTACTTTTTCCGTCAGCTGACTACCCAAGCCTTTTATTTCGCACAAAAACCATCTATATAACTAGAGCTGAAAGATATATAGATCTTGAACTGCAGTCAATTCTTTAAATAGGTTTCTTCAGCTGGCAGGTGACCTATCTGTGGCCTATCTGTGGAATTCTACTTTTGGTGGGGGATAAGCAAGTGTGATAGTAATGGGTCTGAGGGAAGATTTTGCCTGCTATAGGTTTTATAGCATACATTTAGTACTGAGCTATATACAATGGAGAAAAGGGCAGGGTTTCTGTTCTCAATGAACTTTCAAGTGAAAGAAATAATGAATGAATAAATAAAATATTATCCAAAGGAAAATTGGGGTACTGTCACTTTCACTATTCTATCGTAAGTGACTCAATAAGCAAGTTCTAGTCAATCAAGAATCAAAATACTTACGATTTAATACAGAAATTCAAAAATAAATTTAAAAAATATAAGTTGATCATGGAATCCGGGATAAATTCTTTGAGGAACAGGTTTTTTCAGATCATTGTCCCTTGCAAACGTAGTCAAAATCTAAGGGACAGTATATACAGGTCTCTAGATTTTTCCAGCATTGAGGCAGTTCACAATAAATAGCATAAAACTTATTTAAATTATGTGACTCTATAAATGTCATGATCAGTCAGATTCATTAGACGTACTAGGCTTTCCCATCCATAGTGGGATGAAAGTTCTGATATTTGATAAATCAAAGCAATTTTTTTTAATCACATAAAACAAGGGAAAATGGAACAGGTTTCTATTTTATTTCTTTTTTTTAAGGAGGGCGCACCTCACAGTGGCCCATGTGGGGATCGAACCGGCAACCTTGGTTTTATCAGCACCACGGTTTAACCATCTGAGCTAACCAACCAACTCCTAGGTTTGTATTTCTTTAAAAAAAAAAAAAAATCCCTGGTTATTTTTCTCAGGAACCTGTTCTACCTTCTCCTGGAAAGAAATCATGTAAGAAGGGTTCTGCGAAAGTTTGGGACTGGAAACTTAATATATTTTTAACAAGTTACCCTCTCAACTAAGTATTTCTTCTCACAGTCTGGAAGCAGGTATCCTTTACTCCCATATCAGTTTAAGATTAAATGTTACAGAGATTCCTCCTCACTAAGATTTCAAATGACACACTTAAGAAAATCAAGGGATTCTTTCATATGCCAAAATGTCTTTTCTCAGAAACATTCTTTGTCATCAAGGAGAGTGACTCTGGGAAGCCATGATGAAGGATGGCCATGAGGTGATGTTCTCAGCAGAAAAAACAAATGGAAGTAATTCCCTGACCTCTTTTTCCTGTTCAAAATAAACTACCCATCCTTTAGTACAGTGAATGTTCCCCTATATAAGTACTGCTCGAAACCTGGATGGCTGTTCCATCCTGAATAATTGCAGTGTACTCTACTACTCATGGACTAGATTCTTTGGATTCTCTTTGCCTGCTGCCTGGCTAGCTTTACTTTGTACTCTCCATTTCTTATAAAAAATAGAACTGAATTATAATGGATGCTGGTTGACCAAGAACTTTCAATGTATCTTCTCTCAGTGCCTACAAATCAATTTAAAAACATTATTGCTGTCAGTTACCACTAGATGGAGGTACACATTTTTGAAGTGCTTAATAAATGTTCCCTGTTTGCATTTCCTGAAGGGTAATGGTACACAGTAACACATACTATTATTGTGTTCTCACATGCCTATAAATCCTACTTCCTTGGATAATGCTGAATCTGTGTACTGTTTCAACTCATGTTAAGAGGATCTTTCTCTCTCTCTCTGATATTGTTCCACTTCTCTGCAGGAATATCTATCTATCTATCTATCTATCTATCTATCTATCTATCTATCTATCTATCTATCTATCTATCATCTATCGAGAAAGAGGTCTAAGAGAGACCAAAGCCTAAAACTCACGCATTTTTATATCAGCTATTGCAATGTACCCATACATTACAAGTTGGAAGGTTGTTAATAATGAGATAAATACTTTTCTGACTTGGCCATAGTCAGAGAACATTTGTTGTATATTATTTTATTTGGAAAGATGTTAATATTTGACAAAATATAATAATGTTAGTTGAAATTGAGATTGAAGGGATAAATAATAGGCAAAAGCAGACTCAGAGCAAAAGTGTCCCGTTTCTGCTCCTGTTTGTTTGATACAGGCTCCTTGTATTTTCTTGCCCACCACTCCCTACAGAAATCTACTTTCAAAATGCATCTGGCAGTCTTATTCACAGTGACATGTGAATGATACCTACGTGCTCTGTTACCTTACACTGTTACCTTACCAGAGAAATTGTTTTTAAATAGGGCCTACAATATTAAGTTTCAGTTAAGTTTTAACAAAGAATATTCACATATTATCAAATTGGTGGAGAGGACTGGAATAGTTTTTCTCTTGATCCTTAAAATCATTCACAAAGGAGGAAAGCTAGCCCATACTGAAATGCAGGAAGATTCTGATTGATTTTCTATTTCTTCACAGTGGCATTTGGTTCAATGCAGAAAGATTGTCTCTGGGGTTGAGATGATTTAGAGAAGTGTAGTTAATCTGCACGATTTCTCAGCATGAGGTGGCAGCTGCCAAGAGAAAATGCACTGACTATAGTCCTTCAAGAAGAGAAAGAGACATGAGTCCTTGGGGCCAGACATTTTTTTCCAGGAAGGGATAAAACTGGAATGGGGTGAGGACTGTGAATAAACAAAATGGGGAATGGAAATCAAAGAAAGACTGGTATCCCTTAGAGAGGTGTAGGGGAACTTACTTATTCACATTAATGTCCCCCAAAGTCGTAGGCTCTGAAGAAACTGAAAGTCACATTATAAGGAGTTAGAACAATAACAACAACAAAAAAAGTGGAGCATTATCAAGAGGAGTTCTCAGTAGTTACTCTGTCTCCCAATATTTGGAATGATTGTTTTTTCCTCTTCATCTAATCCAGGCTACTCATTTAGGAAATAATACCACGTTTCCAGAAAGAGAATCCCACTGCAAATGAAAACTTGCAGTTTTGCCAAATTTACTACCTAAAAATTTCTGGTACTCTGATCCTCTAAGGAGAAGCCTTTCACTACAGATAGATGCCTGCCTCTGATTAGAAATTCTATGGCGAGAAGGAAAAGAGAATATGCAGATCCAGTGGGTCTTTTTCTGATTTGCTAGGAAAATGTAAATGCCCACTCACTGAGTTTAACCCAGCACCAGTCCTATATTTACCATTCAATTGTTCTTGTTTTGTACGGCTTATTATTACTTTATCAATTATTGATAATTTGTTTCATAGGTTCCAGCCTCTTTTCTTATAGCAAATGTTTCATAAAACAGACAAGCTTCTGGGAAACATGTACAACCATTCACCTGAGACTCAGAGGTCCCCATGAGCACTGGTATAACTGGTCACATGAAAGGCTGTGAGTTTATGGAAGCACAGAAAATAACATGTTAATACGAAGTTTATATATGCCATAGGTTTTCCCAGGGAAATAAGATAATAGTGAAATTTGCCAGTATAACTATATTTTATTTATTTATTTTTAATAGCAAAATGAGATTTTGTCTAACTTTTATTTTTTTATATTAGTTTCTGATCTACATAATGATTAGACATTTACACCACTCACAAAGTGAGTGTCTACTACCCCCCTGATATCATACAAAGCTGTTACAATACCACTGACTATATTCCCTATGCTGTGCTTTATATCTCGTGACTATATATATATATGTACACACACACACACACACACACACACACACACGCATGCACACATATTTCATTATAGTTCACATTCAATACTATTACTTCAGCTTCAGGTGTAGCGCAGTGGTCAGACATCTACACAGTCTATGAAGTGATCCCCCTGATAAGTCCAGTACCCATCTGGCTCCTTACATACTCTTTACAAAACTCTTGATTACATTCCCCATACTGTATTTCACATACCCATGTATAACTATATTTTATTAATTCATGTATTCAGTAACAATTGAATGAGCACCTGCAAAGGGCAGGTGTCAAACACAAAATAGTCAGAGCCCTCCTAGAGAACAAAATGCAGTATGAGAGATACCCAAAGATATTATAAGATAAATTACTTATAACATGAATGAGTGCAATTAGGGAAAAGTAAAGCATATTATGAGAAGTTATAGCAGAGGGAACTAATTTAGTTTTGGGGAGCCATTTAAGGCATCTCTAGAAGTTGACCCTCAAGGTGAGACTTTTTAAATGACCAAGAGTTAGTCGGACAAAGAAGTGGAGGGAAGAGGGTTTAGGCAGGAGGAATAGTATGTGCTAGGGCTCTGAGGCAAACAGCTTGTGTATTTGATAAACCAAACCTTCACTCACTTAGGAGATGATGTCTCTCTCCTTTTGGATCTTGCCTATAGACAAGTGGTTGCTGTTCAGGAGGGTCCAAACAGAAAACAGATGTCATAGTCAAATTAGAAAGATTTATAAAAGTTTAGAATATATAAACATGTAGGCAAGTTATAAGGGCACATAAAGGATTTTGCAGTTAATCTGGGGTTTGCAACCATGGAGCTATTACTGTCCTCAAACCCAAAGGGACAAATCAAAAGCATGTAACAGAATCAGGCAGTGGAATACTGTGTACAAAAGGCCACCTTGAGGACAGCAACAGCTTTCAATCCAGACACCAGACTTGTTTCTACAGTGAACCTCACTCTTTTCCTCCTTCTGATCTCCTGCTGGAGTCCCCCATTGACCACATCAACTAGAAGACACATGGCAGGGGTGCCTCTTGATGCAGTCCACGCAGGTCAGCCTCTCCAGAGAACAGGGTAGATGGAAAGAGACAAAGGGTGAGTCAGAAGGAGCAAACAGAAAGTGGCTGGCATGTGTGGCCATTTCTAGGCTGAAGAAGGAATGCCAAGAAGGGAGACCATTAGATCAATCATATTCTGGTAAAGAAAAAAAAAAGCTAGCAGCAATCCATTGCCATTTCCATTCTTTTAATGAGTTTCCTCATTTCTGTTATTTCTCTGCCCACTTGGATAAATCTGCTTCCTATTAACAAGACGGTTTTGATATTTGCTTTCAATCATATACACTAGAAATAGAGACCTGATGTTGTTCCACTTCTCTGCAGGAATCTCTACACTCTACTTGCTGGCTCCTCTAAATCTATGGTCCTAGCATAACCGTGACTATTTTCACCCATGTTATAGTGTGGAATTCTCACTCTACAGGGTGCATGCGATTCACCTTGGGAGCTTGTTGAAAGGCAGAATCCTGTCCTCAGACATTTTCAATCAGAAGGTCTGGCCTGGGACTCTGGAATCTGTGTAAGCATACTAGGTGATTCTGATGTATGTATGTGATCCAAGGAACACATGCTGAGAAACTGGTATAGCTGCTATAGCAAAGATAGCGTATTACTGGATTGGTAGATTTCTGAAACCATTGATGAATATACCAATATTTTTAAAAAATAGAAATTTTGGAACTAGAAATTTAAAGCAAAAATAGAAACAAAATTATGCAGTGATTTATTTAATTTACAAGTAAAGCTAAAAATGAACAACGGAGTCATTACAATTAATCCTGAGTTGCTAGTGAAGTCATTTGCAACGGTTTTACCTTTTCTCTGTGACTAATCTTCTGTGAATAATGAATGGTTCATGGTGCTTTCATTTTACATTTATCTAAGCACTAACCCTCAGGATCACCTAACGATTTTTAAACCAATATTTAAATGCACTAGGGTAGCTCATACTTTCAAAGAACCTTGCAGATTGTTTTATATTGTTATATAATTTTTAATGTGAACAAGCATTCTCGATACTATATATCAGTTTTGTACATTAAGATTTCTCTTATCAGGTTTTCCTTTAGAGAAGTCAACAAACTTTGTTTGTAAAGGGCTAAATAGAAAATATTTTAGATTATGTTGGCCATATGGTCTCTGTCACAACTACTCAACCTGCAGTTGTGGCAAGAAAGCAGCCAGAGATCCTATATAAATAAATGAGTGTGACTGTGTGCCAATAAAACTGTTTGTGATCACCAAACTTTGAATTTCGTATCATTTTCATGGGTCATGAAATATCCTCCTTTATTTTTTTTTCAACCATTTAAAAATATAAAGACCATTCTTATCTCACAGGCCACACAAAAACAGGCAGTAGGTTATAATTTGTTGATGCCTGATTTTGAGCAATCTTATAGATTATAGTAATTAGAGCATTAGAGCATAAAGATATTATTTCCTATCTCTAGATATAAGGCACAAAACAATACAGGACTTCAAGCAATCTACGATAAACTACACTTTACACCTGTGTCTTAAAAGGAAGCTAAGAAAAAAGACAAATCACATAGACCTGGGATTGAGGCCCAGCAGCTAGCTTTATCTCCATTGTCACGTTGGGCAAATTACTTCTCCTCCCTAAGCCTCAGTTTCTTCACCTTTTAAATGGGGCTGACTATCCTCACTTCAGAGTATTACTACCAAAATGAAAAGGGTAATGTAAGCACTCAGCACCAGGCCTGGCAACTGGAAGATGCTCCTTAAAGATGAGCCTGTTTCCCTTTGGTTAAAATAAAGATAACAGCTGCACTTTCCATTGACTGATTGGAATACTGATTTTCAAAACCCTGATATTCACTTATAACTGCAGTTCTTAACATTGGCTGCATGTTAGAGTCTCCTGGGAAGATTTTTTTTAAAACTTTTGATGATAGAGCCACAACCCAGATCAATTGAATCAGTATCTCGGGGTGGCGGGGCAAGCCTCAATATATTCAAAGCTTCCCAATGTGCAGCCAGAATTGAAAACCACCACCTCTTACTTTTCTATTTTTAAAAACTGAAACACTGCTACTTTTTTTGTGGGCATACAAATGTTTTAGACCTTGGTCAGCAACTTAGTTGGACATTTTTGTCTCTGTCTCTAAGAGCCTCCTCTCCTGCTTCCCGCTCAACCCCCATTCCTGACATCCTCACTGCAAGCCATTCCTACTGCTCTTTCTTTGTCACTAACTTCCTGCAATATTTATTCTTCCCCCAATTCCACAGCAGCCCCACACAAAAATCCTGAGATGGACCTGGCTGGAGGAGGTCATTGCAAGGCAGATGCCACCGCTAGGGCAGGAGAGACGAGGGCCAATATCACTTCTTGGGAGATGGTAGGCAAAGAAATCAAAATTGTTAAAACCAGACTCTTTGGTCAGAGCAGACAAGTTACCCAGAGGCAATGGTAGTGACAACTCCCCTCGGGGGAGCTAAATGACAGGAAGGCACCGAAGGCCAATTGGACTGACCATGTCAGAGGACACAGCTCAGAGTGATCTCATTGGTCTCAGGGTGGAGAGGAATGGAGTCCAAGTCAAATCAGAGCTCAGAAATGCCACTTAGTGGCTAGCAATTTATATTCAAATGATATTTTTGTGTAACTCATGTTTTTCCATAACTTTAATTGCATATATTTTGTTTAAATGTTACTGTTTGAAAAGCATGAAGTGATTAGATGTGACAATTTTGTTAAATAAATTATGCTCACTTTTTTCAGAAAGTGTCAATATTGCAATATCACTCCAAAGAAAAAAAAAGCAGTTCTGTCGTTTGCCCCAGCATTGGAATCACTGTTTCTATCCCTGCTGATGCCCTCGCTGATTTACGGGACCTTCCTCTGGTCACATTCACTCTCACTGCAGGTGAAGCAGAGCGCTAGGCCTCTCTTGCTCATTAGCACTCACGCTCCACCCAAATTGACCCAGCTAAACCTTTGCCCCCTCCCTTGCCGAGCCTTCACACACAGTCACCAGGGTTAACAGGGCCCTCTCTTCCAGGGACTAGAGATGTTAGGTGAGGCAAGGACTCAGATAATAAAGCTTATTGGATTGACACCAGATCAATAAATCTTGCATTCAGCGGCTCTGAAGGCGAGAGGAAGAAATAGACTCTGTTAAATGAAAAATCAGTAGTGGCAGAGCACTGCCATGAAATGAAAGTTAATATTATCTCAGAATCCTGACAGCCATCAGACACATGTCATGGTTTTTAATATTAGAAAATCTGGGCACCGTTCATGGGCTTAAAGGAAAGCCACTTTTTTTTTTTTTCCTTCAGAATTATTTCTTCTAAGACAAATGCATTGACTACAGAGAACAATTCTCATTTCCTTTTCCCTTCTACTTCTTGGTATCTCATCTTTTGTAGCTCAATACTTTCCCTATTTCCCAGGTTGTTTTTTTTTTACATTTCTAAAAGAATTGGCAAAACTTTGTTTTTTTAATAATCTATGAATTTAAAAATTCATAGTTTGAGTATGTCTCTAGTCACAGTAAGCCAAATAACAAATTTGAAATGAATATGCAATTTCCTTTTGATTAGTTGGAAGCTAAGAATGATTGTACAAAGGCAACATTTGGCTGAATGGGGAATTCACTGCCTGCTGCTGAGAGCAAGGCCTGCTATAAACATGTAAACAACAAATGAATATTTATTTGCCCAAATATGACCTCTACAGAGGTCCCATAATTCTTCTGTTTCTATTACTTTTTTTGAGGATTAGAACAGTTACTTTAAATGCTATAGATAAATCCTCATCTTAGAAAAACTGCTTGATTTCTGCTCTCCATATTCCATACAAAAATAGTGCATTGCTAAGACAATTAGTTACGAAAACCTTAGTAACTATATTTCTAAATATATTGCGTTAAGAGATGTCATTTAGAAAAAACTTCAAGCTTCTGTGGTCTCGCTATTTTTAAGTTGCTACTAAGCTTCATAGATATGCCTTCTGATCCTAGGTCTGCCAAATTAAGCAACTCCCATCCCATCACAGACCTTTAAAAACAACTATTTGAAACAACCACAGAACATGGAAATCTCACGAATAACACTTTTCTGAACCCAAGAAAAAGACAAAAATCTGCCCCCCTCTCTAGGCTGAGGATGGTGCTACCCGTAAAAAAGGAAATAATATACTTCCTTACTTTGCCCTGGTACCTTCAACCAGAGGACACTGAACAACATGTAATAATCACCCAAATTTTTAATATGAACACTTCCTCCCACCTCAGTTTCTCTGAGACAGCCTGAGAGAACGCACCAGATAACGAGTCACAGCTGTGGACTCCTTGGCTTTGTACCAACATGGAATGTGCCATCTCACAAACACGAGTGCATCGCGGAGGCCCCACAAGTGTACCGGTATGCCTGCCAGGCTTGCCAGCTTCCTATAGCACACACAGCATCTCAGAGACTCAGCACTCCCAGGCTTGCACCAATCACGGGTTGGGGAGAGCCACATCCCCAAGATAGCAATAGATGTTGATGAAAACCAAAACTAATGGATGAGAAAGATACTGCCTTATACATGGGAAAAACATAGCTAATTTCATGGCTGCCCAAAGGGAGCCTTAAAGGACTGTAAATTTCAGTGTTTTAGATAACCAACAGTGAAAACAACACAGCCAAAGTCATTTCCGACCAACTTATTAGAGAAAAAGACAAAAGCTGAAGTCTCTACATTTTTCATTTAATTATCAAAGTAGAAAGAAAACTACCTTTGAAGTTTTCTAGCAAATTTTATTAGGCAGTTTGTACCTAGTCTAGGAAAGTAGCTATTTCAAATTCTCATGGCACCACCATGTGACCCTGGGAAAGATCACAAAGCAGCAAACAGGTCCACCTTCTTACAGAGGAAAATCATCTTACCACTGTTGTTCTTTCAGAGCAATGAATCAATGCATGTATTTCTATAGGAGTAGACGATGTTGTTTAAAAATGTATAAGCTCCAAATGGATAAAATAAGGAGCAAATATTGAGATTTTAAGTTAGTTGTCCAATGCCATATTATCAAAGTTGGATTTGAATCAAGGCTACCTGGTGTTAAAAACTCATTCTCTTCCTCTCTATAAGGTAGTTCTCCACATCACCTGTACACATCTCCACCCTGCAGAGATAGTAAGTGAAAAAATACTGGAGAAACTGTTACTTTTCTAAATAGAAAAGTTATATGTTTCATTCTGTATTAAACCAAAAACTAAATTATGTTTATCTTCACAAAGTAGAATTAATCATTGTACTTAATAACTATTTATATAGCTTTAAATCTGTTTCCTGGTCCACATTATTCGAGAGCATCCAAATAACAAATGTTGAAAAATACATGTCATAATATTTTCTGACTATGTATAATCAATTATATTGGACATTGGCAGTTCTTAAAATGTTTGTAAAAATTTTCGACACAAATTAAAATAAACTCCTAATGCAAATATAAATTAGGAGATTACAATGAAAATCATAACATATTTAGAACTTGAAAGTATTATGTAACAAAAGGTTAAAGTCTTAATCAGAGGTAAGTTAAAATCTTAAATGCACTCATTATATAATAAGAAAGATTAAAATGAGCTAAGCATTCAATTCAGAGAGTTAGAAAAATAATTAACACAATAAACCTAAAGAGAAAAGGAAATTCTAAATTTTTACATAAACATAGAAATCCATGAAAAGAGAAAAACAATAGAGAAAATTAATAAAACCAAAAGTTGATTCTTTGAAACTACTAATATTTATAAAATATAGGTATTTCCAGTAAAATGAGAAAAGGTACAAATTACCAATATATGGTTCAAAACCTGGAACTTTATCAATAAAGTGAAGACTACAAAACAGAATAATGTGAATAATTTATATCAATAAGTTTGACAACTTAGATGAAATGGACAATTAAATACATAAGCGTTTGTCAAATTGACTTTCGAAAATTTTAAATAAAAATAAACCAATGACCATTAAAGAATTTGAATAAGTAGTTAAAATACCATTTCCCCAGCTTATTACTCATGATTCACCCACACCCAACCATTCAACCCATCACATACACACATACACATGCATACACAACCTCCCCAAAAGGCTTAGGCCACATAATTTAAGAAAACATTTCCTAAACCTCAACCTCTAAGAAACAGATAAAATGTATACAATGCAAAGTGTTTCAAAGACCACAAAACAAAGGGAAGGTATTCAACTCTATTTAATCAAAAACTGAAAATTTCTCAATAGGAGCTAAACAAATGTATCATAGTAAAAAAAAGAAAGCCTCTGGAATACATAGTGCCAATACCATGACAAAAAAAATGTACTCAAAGTCCATGTTTAATGGCAGATATGACAACACATTATAATTTAAGCTGGAAGGTGGATATATTATGGGTATTTGTTATATTTTCTACATTTTTCTTTACGCTTAAAATTTTTCTTCATACAATTATAAGTAAATACAGTTTGGGAAAAAGAGAAGAAAGGGAAGGAAGGAAGGGAGGGAAGGAGGGAAGGAGGACTGGAGGGAGGGAGGACAATGCCATTTATTTATTATACCTGTCTGAAGAATCCTATTAACATTAACAAAAGTTTGGATAAATGCAAGGATTCTAGAAAAAGGTGAGTGAAAAGTAAGATTTTTTTAAAAACATTAAATTTATTGTGGTGACATTGGTTAATAAAATTATATAGGTTTCAAGTGTAGAATTCTGTAACACATCATCTATATATTGCACCGTGTGTTCACCACCCAGAGTCAAATCACTTTTGTTACCATATCTTTAAACCCATTTACCCTCCTCTACTCCCCTCCCCCCTTACCCACTGGTACCCACTAAACTGATTTTATCACACTGTTTATCCAGCACTGATTAAGAAGGTAAGAAACTGAATCTGACACTCTCAAATGCCTGTCGTTTGAAATGTTAATTGTAAAAGGATAGGAACAGTTTTCATCAGATGTTGCTGTTGTTTTCATCAAATGAATGAAACAGCTCTTAAAGCAAATGACCTCTGGTGACATTCTCCACAACCAAGTTCTGACCATTGAGTTAGCCTCCCAAATACCCCAATATGCACAGAGATCGCACTAGAGAGTAAACATAAATATCTATTCTATGAGAAATAATGCTCAGTCCCTTTTGTAAATCCTTTGACTGGGCTGGCTTACATGTCAGTTCCCTCTAACTTGTTTAGTTTCTATCTGTCTCCCTAAATATAACCAAACTGTGTGCCCTGGCAGAAAAAAAAAATAAAAAATCTGGGACAGCAAAGCTGAGAATAAGATTCTCTTCTGCATTCAAATACTGTAAGGTTTTGCCAGAATCTTGGTTGATTTGCATCTAAGTATCAGTATTTTCACTTTTTAACCACTAATACCTATTTGAAAGTTACCAAGCTTTGTTTAATGTAAGCCTTAACTTGTGATGTGCTAGGACACATCAAAACTCATTCCATGATATACACAATGGAATACTACTCTGCCATAAGATGAAATACGGCCATTTGCGACAACTCTGATGGATCTTGAGATTATTATGCTAAGCATAGTAAGTCAGACAGAAAATGTTGAGAACCATATGACTTCACTCATATGTGTATATAAAACTGAAATCAACAAAGGAACAAGACAAAGAAACAAAAACTCATAGACACAGACAATAGTTTAATGGGTGGGGGGTAGAAGAGGGTAAAGGGGATCAAATATATGATGATGGAAGGAGAACTGACTCTGGGTGGTAAGCACACAATGGGATATATAGATGTATTATAGAATTGTACACTTGAAACCTACTGGGGAAACTAATCGTCAACCCCAGTAAATTAAAAGAAATCATTCCGTGTATACTAATTCAGCACCCCTACATCCTTTTGCTTCCATAGTCATGATATAATTTATTCTTATTCTGAAGAACTTTTCCAACTCCCATGGTTTTTATTTTTGCTTTCTTTTTTATTCTAAAACATGCATATGTTTGACAAGAAAGGGCAGGAAGCTACATTCCCTAATACTGTTGATTAATCTAGCAATAATGGGAAGTATTATATCCCTAGTTTTATGCTTTTCTCAAATTTTGAGTTCTCACAGCAATTGGTGATAAATGTAAATTGCCCCCAGAAAATTGTTAGTTAGAAATGTCCTGGAAGCTTTTCGACTGTACTAGAGAGAACTTGTTTTAAAGCTTAGAACTCTCAGAAGAATAGGCAGTCTTGCCGTAGGTCAGTACTCCAACCCATGATTCCTCTTTTTCCAATTTTTTGGAGGGTATGGCAACAGTCGGCTATAAAACTTCAAATGGCTTTTTGAATAAATATTACTAATAAAGAAGGCTATTACCCTGCTTATTTCCTTGCTTGAAACCATCTCATACTGATTCACCATCTCACTTCTCTCCAGAGTAATTTCTTTCTCAGAGAGCAATAAGGTCCTAATGCTCAAATA
Source organism: Rhinolophus ferrumequinum (assembly GCF_004115265.2). Classification (NCBI taxonomy): domain Eukaryota; kingdom Metazoa; phylum Chordata; class Mammalia; order Chiroptera; family Rhinolophidae; genus Rhinolophus; species Rhinolophus ferrumequinum. The sequence goes on along the minus strand of NC_046296.1, from coordinate 31,396,465 downwards.
AGTAAACCAGTCATGTGGCAATAAGTGGTCCCAAATAGAAGTCCTTTCTGTGTCTAGAAGATGGAATGAATTAATGCTGTTCAGCCATCTTGGAGGTGAGTTAATTCATACAGAGCTCCACCACCTTAGAAGCAGTTACATGAGAAATAGCTTAAGTTCAATCATAAAATGGTGACGATACCTCAGGAACACAGGATGTGTTTGCACGTTTTTAAAATAACATTTATTTCTATGGAAGTTTTTAAAGGAAAAGAAAGAAAAATAAAAGATTATCGTTTGTATTATATCTACTTCTGCTATACATCAACCAGTTCTCAATGTATGTCAATGCTACATGTCTCTCTTGAGGAATCAATATTTATGAACTCCTGCCCGTTTATTCTCCCGATCCATTATAGTCTCTCAACAGAATCAGTTATGTGAATCACAGCCTTTTTTTGCCAGTTTATCATGCTTATGGATGTTTGTAACATATACACAGTATTTGTGGTTTGGTGTCATAGGCCTCTAGCCTCACAAGGGTTTAATTTAAACAGGGGCTTTGCATTATGTAAACAAAGGTTCAGTGACTAATTCTACTAAATAAAGAATTGTATTGGTTGTGTTAAGAATACAGTGTATTGAATTTACTTAACACAGAACGTAAAATTAAGAGGTAAGTCTTGAACAGCATTTAAATTAAGGACTAATTCACAAAATATAGATCCACTGTATCTTGTGGGAAAAATCTGAGGGAAAAAGAAACTAACACTAAATGGTAAGACAAGAAAATAACACATTTCTACCATTAAATTTCTGTCTATGAAAATTGTCATAAAGTTTCAACCTAAACTAGGTATGGACCAAAGTAGAAAAAAAGCAATGTTTATAGGTGGATGTAGATTGAAATGCCCACTTGTGTCTGAATACAGTTTCTAGGACTAAATTTCCCACTCAGTTCTCAGCTCCCACTATGGTTGTCATGTGGTTAGTTTTGATTCAGCAGTCTTTATCATGTGTATGCTGGAAACCATCATAAAATATTCAAGTTAATCAGAATATCAGTTACAAAATTTAGAGATATTTCAAATATGCAAATTCCTGGAGAATGAAGTATATATAGTAGAAAAATAAAGCTGCTATAATCCTATGTAAGTATTCACATTATGCAAATATATCTAAAACCAAGAAAACACATTAATTTATATCCATAACTCTCCTTATAAAGAGCAGAGAATGTATTTTACCTGTTAGATGCTTTAATTTGATTTTTCAGGTATTTATTTCAAGTCTAATATGACCAATTGTGTTGGAAACTAGGCAGATACAAGTATACAAAAGTATACTTTAATTAAAGTATACTATTTACCAAAGTATAAAATGCTGTATGGACAGTAAAGTAGAAGAAATTATTTATACATAAGGAGTTGGGTAGGTCAAAAAACCTGAAAATGGAAGGGCCAAGCATGAGTAAAGAATGGCACACACGTAAGACGTCCAGAACGTGGTTGGAAGTCTCGATTGATCTATTTAGTGAGAGCCCAGGGCATGCTAAAGTGATAATACAAGATGAGGCTGGAGAGGGAGGAGAGGACTGAATTATTTGTGAAAGTTCTAATCCCTAAACTGGAAATCTCATTCTTATCTCAGTGGGCAATGAAGGGTCATCAACGGGTTTTAAACACAGTGCCATATAGTAAAGATACCATGAGAATGCTGTCAATAATAATAGGGTAATAGCAAAAATAGTACCAATAATAAGGACAGTAGAAATAATGATAGCTTCAGCGTTGCCTACCTGTAATAACTACATAGATCCAGCAAGTGTTGTTGAAATAAATCCCGTAAGAAAACACTAAGTCTTTAACAAGTCTACAACCTGCCCTGAGGCCTAAGGACATCTCAACTCTTACATGATCATAGCCCATTTATTCTTCCTTTTCCTGTTTACACTGCTGGAAAACTAATATGTATTAGGCTGAGCCGAAAAAATTCTCCAGTCCTGAAGCAAGTATTTAACTTGAGCATTACATATGGGTAGGGCCAGAAAAATTCAAAGCATAAGAAAAACATGAGTAATTAGTATTAATTAGTGTCAATTGCTATTTTTCCTGAAAACAGCTCATGCTGAGGAAGCAATGGTATGGTGTAGGCTGAACATATGCCAACAGCTTTCTTGAATTTCACCAATCTTACATTTAAAAAAAATTGAACATCACTTTATTTTATTCAAGAAGATTGACTGGGGAAAACAGCTTTGCTTAATGAGATAATACTGCATTGGATTGTTGGCTTCTGTGTAGCTGTCTGAAATTGGAAGGGACTGTTCTCACTTGGCTCTTTTTTTCTGACATGAAATGAGCCTTGAAGATTAACCAGCCATGTGGTGTGTGCGCCCCCAATATCATATGTTGTCCTGTACTTACTGTCAACAGGAGTCTTTTTTTTTTAATCTACTCATGTCATTTGCCTCACATTAATATTAGAACTTCATATTATTACTGAGCCAGAAAATTGCAACAATTGATTATGAAACAAGTTTCCCTATGTCTGCAAAATTTCCTATTGGCCAGCTTAATACCTGTCTGTGCAATCTTGTCACAGCAAATGCATTGGACAGACCTTCACATCCAAAATAATATATCTTTCTCCCTGGGGCAAAGTCCAAAAACAGCATGAAATTCAGGAATTTGCCTCAAGCCAATATGCATTTGCAGTTTTCTTTTTTTTCTCATTTAACACAATAAAATTACTTGCACATCATTAGACTTCTTGGAGTTAAAGAAACACGTATATGCTATTAAAACACTGTTAGGATGTTTTTCTTCTTGTTTTTATTGCTATTATTATTATCAATACTATTATTACTGTAAAAGTCTTTGCCTTTGATTTTCATAAAAATCAAATAATCCCACCAAATTCAGTTTGTTTTATAAATTATTCAATTAATATTTGTTCTTAGAGCTGCTGCATATAGCCATTCTACATGCATCCCTCCCTTAACGCATCTATAAGGAGCTTCATCTTAAGTAGGATGTGACTTTATTCTCGATCTCATAGTCTATGACAATTTTCAGTCTCAAAAAGACCGTTGAGACATGTGAAATGCGGTATACATCAGTTTGGAGTGCCAAGCTAGACATCTGTACTTTCATTGTTGCTGCTTATGATTGTGTTAGTTTATTTTTAATCCCTAATCCCATGTCTCTTCCTCCTGTCTTGTCAAACAGAATTTTAGCTAAATCATCCATTTAAATATTTTAATGTTTTTCCATGGACAATGCACAAAGTATGCAAAAATGCATCTGAAGAAGCAGCTGTGCTCTTGTGGGTTTTATGTGCTTAAGTAAAAACGTACAGGCTGAAGCAATGTATGGTCTATTCTCAATTATCAGTTTATGTGGATTTAGTAAACTAGACTGTGCTCAATTTGCAAATCACCTAAAAAAAGATAATTTTAAATGTGGTTATTTGGAATCTGGATGTGGTTCCTGCCACAAACAAGTCCACTTCACATACATTCTAAATTTGTGGTTGGAGAGAGCCTCTGAGAAATTGGGGCCTGAGGTCATTACCGGGGTCCTGGAGCTTCCAAGAGGTATGGATATTCTGGTAGGAGGATGGAAACTTAGAAAGGTGTATGGGTCATAGGGAAATGATCCCACTGGTTCATATACACAGACTTATGGGACAATGGATCTAGTCATGTCATTTGCCTTACACCAATGACACAGGAGTGTGGCCGTGACAGAAGGAACGGAGGGGGCCGGGCATTTATGGGAGTAGTGGGGGTTCCATATTCCATATTCAACAGTTGGATTTCCTTGTGAGAGCTGATGTAAATTATGTGTTGTTATTTTTGTTTCTTTGTTTTTTTAACTGTTACCCATCAAAACACTGTTTTCCACCATTGCAAGCACTTTAGTCTCAGATTTAACTGTATTTTGATGTTAACCTAAACAAGGTACATCTCAAAATCTAAACCAGTACCAATTTTAACTCTTCTTGAGTCATCTCTAACTTTGAATTTTCCTTGTACTTCCTTTCCCATGGTGGAATGATATTGCCACATACTTACATAGTATTTTGTTCTTTCTTAAAATGCATCATACCTACTATGTACTATGTTCCTGGCTTTGTAGCAAATTTTGAGGATATAAAGATGAATAAAATGCCGTGTTTGCCCTCAGAGTCCTTATTGAATGTTAGTGTCTCAGATACCGGCATGTAAAGAAATAATTACAATTTAGTGTGAAATGTGATAATAATTGAATATACTAATAACAATATAATAGTAGTTATATTATTGAGCCCTTAATGTATAACGAGCACTCTTCTATTTTTTTTTTTGGTATCCTGATAACTACGCAATGATGAAGGCATCCAGATTATTTTAAATCCGAGGTCCAGTTGAGGCACAGGGACGAATATAACATATTAAGGTAACGTAGCTATTAAACGATGTTAGGATTTGATCCCTGGCAATCTGACTACAGAACACCAAATTAAAGGGACTCAATACAGAAGAGGGAATGATTTTCATCTCTTCCCAGAATAGTGATTCATCTCTTGCATGGCGAGGGTTTTGAAAGACGAATAGACGTTGGCAAGGTCAATGGCAGTATGAGACCAAGGGGCTCAGAAAAAAGGAACAGCCTGAGAAAAGACACAGACACAGGATAGACTCTTGAAACTATAAATAGTTCAAAAATTCTCAATCTAAAAGTATGAGGGAATAAATAGTGAATGAAAGACGCAACTGGAAAGATGAGCTACCGAATGAAGCTGTGGAGCCTTGATTGGCATTCTGAGGAGCTTAGATTTAAGACTGAAGGTACAGGGAGACAGGGAAGTGTGTATGAGGAGGAGTGAAGTGCTCACATTTGTATTTTAGGAAAGCTGCCATGGCTGCAATACAGGGAATAAACAGGAGTGCGGGAAGGTCGAAGACAAGGAGATAGACAGGGGCCTGTTGTACTATCCAGCCTAGAGAAGACTGAGGCCTGGAGAGCGTGGGTGCAGAGATGAGAGAAGGAAGGGTACAGATGCGAGACAAATCTCAGAGAGCAACAGATTTGGGTAGTAATTGGAGAGTGAGAGAGTTGGAGCCGATGAGACTGACTTCAGGAATTCTCTTGGGTGACTGAACGGATTGTGGTACATTTCAAATAGTTAATTTCACTGTGGGTGAAATCACTTTCACTGAAGACATAGAAATTGAAGGTTTCTTTTGAAAATGGAACAGAAACGATGAACTGTTTTAAGTTCTTCTGAAAGTCAAATCAAATGCAACTTTGCTGACACCATTATCTAAAAGCTAGGCAACTGTTACAAAACTGCAAGGGAAAAACATCATCACTGTGCCAAAACAACTTGCATTAGTCATCGTTATATAACAGCATTTTTGTACTCCTTTTGGAAGCTTACATTGAATAGCACTAATTCTTAGTTTCTTTATCTACAAAATAAAGACACAGTGTCTATAACACCACAAATCATCTACTGCAGTGTTTGCAAGTTTGGCGCTAGAAAGGATTCCTTTGTCAGTTTGTGGAATCCCAGTCTCTTCCGAGGACAGGGCCAGCTTCAAATAAAATACTGAACACGTTCACATCAGCTTTCAAGGAGCCCTTCTACAGAGGTTTATGGGACACAATTTGAAAGTCAGAACTCCATGAAACTCAGGAATTCTTCATGGGATTCTGTTAAATGCTTTCTGATCATGAGCTGATTTTAGATCGTTTGCTTCCGAACAAAGTCTGGGATGCATGTTTATAAATACTGGGAGCAATCAATCATAAGAAAACATAACCCTTAATGTATGCAGACACAGGATAAGGAATGATTGTCATTTGCTGAATTGATGGGGGTGGGGAAAGAGAAGAGAGGGGCAAATCATAAAAACACCAAAATAGAAGTCCCATTCATATTGTATTTAAAAGATGAGTAATATCTTACCACTTCCCAACAAATTTCTAACTTGCATGCTTTCTGCAAGTTCCCAAAGCGCTGATACTAATACTAATCTTAGCCTACCAACTCAAGTGTTACGGAGCCTCCAAAGTTATTAGACTTAAAACACTGGTGTAATCAATCAAGCAAGCAAGCATTTCATTAATTCATATGATGCTACGGAGTACAACGATTAGCTCACAATAGTGTTCATAGTCATAAATCCAAAGTGACATAGCCTCAGACTGTTTCTGTATCAGACTGAAACCTAGTATTGCGTGTGTGTGCGCGTACACATGTGTTCTTTATCCAGGTATGATTAAACACTCATATTTTTCCTCTAAGGGACAAAAAACACACTACAAGGAAACTTACTGTAACATATTAATTAAAAATACCAGACTGGGACGTTTTGCTAGACTGCTCTGCCACCAGTAAGAGGCAAGGGGTATATCTCAAACCTCAGCAGCACAACTCAGAAGTCTAGAAGCCTCTTTCTAAACACGATGCTTAGGTCCTGAAAAGTCAACCCTTAACAATCACTATCAACTGGGATAGGTTAAAAAAAAAAAAAAGAATATATATATATTTATATGTATAAATATATATATATATATATTTAATTTATAAATTGAAAGCTCTGATGTTGCTTTTATAGAATCAACAAAAGTATATGAATAAATATTTTATCTACTTGATAATTCTAAAGAATTAGGTAACACTAAAATGCAATGCAGATGGAAACTAGATTCTAGATTTCTGTGGAAATACAAAATGCTCTGCTATACGGACGAGAATACAAGGAATTGAGTTTTTAAAAGAAAGCCTATAAGAAATTAAGAAATTTTTGGAGTGTGTTGAGTCTCTGTGAGTATATTCATGGTATTTATGCAAGGCATATATAGCTTTGAGCAAACACTAAGTGCATAGGAGGAAAGATCTTTTCATTTCCAAAATAATTTGTTGGATTAAGAGCTTTACATATCTTAAAATATCTCCATTCTAAATTCCTCAACCAAAATTCCATTTACATATGTAATCCACCAGTTAGCGCTATAAAAATAAACCCAACTCCTACTGAATCATTTGTGAAGAGGAAATACATTCACCAGACAATGAACACCCAGCAGTGATACATCTTTATATCAGATTAAAATCTCCCAAACTCTTAATTGAACCAAAATGAGTCAAGTTAGAGGACTGAGTGGGTGTATAATGCATGATGATGGCACACAGGATCAGCAACCAGAGGCTCACATCTCTCCCCTCTAAGGAGGGGTCTCTACAGAGTCCTTAGACTTTGGATCTTAAATGTTGCCTTTGGATAATTCTGCCCATGCTCAAGTCAGCTCCTTCAGTATCTAAATGTTTCTTCAGCATTAACTCTTTGGAGGGTAATATTATTTCACCTCATTCCCCTGCCCCCACACCAACCATTTGCTACACTTGGGGAAAAAAAATCCAGGCATCTGGGAGGTGTCAGCCCGTCACTGCCACAGTGACAGAACAGCTATAAACGTTGGCGGAGATGTGACTTGCCTTGCAATAAGAATCTGTCTCCTGCAAGGCAGACAATAATATACAAGTTGTATATCTAGCCTGAGTTGTCAACAATGAAATACAAAAGGCTAGTTTGTGTGCATCTAAGGATATTTACCTTTATCAAATAATGTTGGTTGGTTTCCCATGGGGAAAGATTTTAAAAGAGCTAAAATTGGCAACTTGTTTTGATATCTTTATTTTTAATTTATCAGTTGTGTTTTCCAGAGACACTCTAAGAAGATTCAGACTTTGAATTCTTGAGCTGCTGATACCCAAACATTTCTCCAGACTGTGAATCAACATAGTTAGGGAGGTGATTTCTATGCTGTGGTATCGGTCTAGAAACAATCATACTATACATGTATATTTTACATTAAAATTCACAAAGCCAGTGCAGCGTAGAGAGAAAACACTGAACAGAGCAGCAAGATAACCAGACTCCAGGAATAGTCTTGTTATCCCAGGTAGAAACCTGGGTTCTTAGAAAAGTCATGTTACTAAGTCTGCCTCATCTTCTGTAAAAAGAAGAGCATTAAATAGAAGATAACTAAGGCCCCATGCAGTTCTAACATTTTGCTGTTCAAGGAAGGACGGACATAACTCTTCTTGGCTGAATTTCTGTGCTCTCCACTAACGAGAACAGAAAGACTAAGTGAGTTTAAGTGACGTGGCCAAAAGCATATGTCTAATAAGTGTCAACCCTAGCCCGATTCCAGACATTTGGATAGAGCCTCCTGTCTATTTGTCCACCCTTTCATAGAACCATTAGAAGGCCAACAGGCCGTGTCAATGGCCCTTATGTGGGATTGCCAGATTTAGCAAATAAAAATATAGGATGCCTAGTTAAATTTGAATTTTGGATAAACAATGAATATTTTTAATATAAATATGTCCCATATGTTAGATATATTTGTGTTTTAAAAATATTTGTTATTTATCTGAAATTCAAATTTAAGTGGGTATACTATAGTTTATCTGGCACCCTACCCTTGCTCCATGAAGGAATGGAACAGAGGTTCAAGGTATCTGCTGCTCCCATCCACAACTAAAATCCATGTGGGTGGGGATTCTATGCCAAAGCTTCTTAGACACTGAAACTTCTCCATTCCATAGCAACTCCTCTTTCCAGAACACTGGTACTCTAGAAAGAAGGAACACTTCCCTATTCCTTAGCAGACTTGGAAGGTCTATTTGTCCATCTTTCTTCTGCCAGTCCTATTTCTGAAAATTTAGACAGTGTTTTTGGCCTTTTTCTATTATAGACAGAGTCCTGCACTTGATTCGTCCTTTGTCTGACACACAGTTGTCTCTATGCTGCAGTCTAAACACTGACTTGCTTTCCATTCTTCCAAATCAGATCTTCAATTCTGGATTCTTAGCATATGTTTTGAAACAGATGGATTCTGGCCATCTCAATGAGAACTTCGACTATATGGCTGGTATGGGAATCCTCCATAGGACTGTCCTCCTGCCCAGACTTTTCAAGCTTCCAAACATTACTCTTCACTCTTAGTTTGGTGCCCTGTCCTCCTAACATGCTTCAGAGCTAACATCATACAGAACAGCCAACCTTAGGTATGGAGTGAGAATTAGTCTAGAACTTTGCTTTTACGTGAAATGGTCCACATCTTCACAGTTGGCTAGAACTGTGCTGTCCAATATGTTAGCCCCCAGCCACTTGTAGTGATTTAAATTCCTTAAAATGAAATAAGATTAAAAATTCAGTTCCTCAGTCATACTGCCCACATTTTAAGTGCTCGGTAGTCACATGTGGCTCCTGACTATGTTAGTCAGCACTATCATGGGACATTTCCATTGTCACAGAAAGTTTGAAGCGGATTACTCTAAGCCTAGGGTCAACACACTTGTTCTGTAAAAGGTAAACATTGTAGGCTTTGGGTCATATGTTCTCTCTCTCATATTCCTTTGTTTTTCACAATGCTTTAAAAAGTGAAAAACTATCCTTAATTAGTGGTCATATAAAAATTGCCCACTTGCCAGATTTAGCCCACAGGTCATAATTTGCCAACCTCTCCTCTAGACCATTCCTCTCCCTGGAACAGCCAATGTGTCCACCTTCCTATTTTTCTTTTCATCAGCAAGTTTATCCTCTCAGTGATGTCTCAGTTAGCTCCCTGGCTCTGATTACTTTACCTCAACTCTTCAGCTTGCTTCAAGTTTAACTATATGCATTTGTGTTTAGAATCACAAAAATAATTTTCCATATAGGTTTCCTCCTATGGAAAGACTGAAGGCTTTACAATTATTTTTACCTAAGTAAGTTTACTCTCTCAAAAACCAGTTAACAAGTTCCATGAAGGCCCTCCCTGTGTCTCTACTGCACTGTCTCCCTCTTCTGTGTTACCAAACTTGGCCCCAAGCCCACGATAAAATATTTACTAAGTGACTGAGTGTTCTCCTAGTACTATGGAATATGCGAAAATGGAAAAGCCTCATGAAGCTTTTTTCTGTAGTGTGGTTCAATGAGAATATGAATTATATATATATATATATATATATATATATATATATATATAATATATGATGTTTTTCATATTTTCTACAATCTACGTAATACATAATCATTAGACATATTGCCACACTAAAATAGAAAGCTAGGGGAGGTATTCTAGTCTTTCATATTGCTTAAGGTTTTTCTTACTTTCTGTTTTCTCTTCATTGAAAAGAAAATTGGAGAAAGAAGGGAGAACTAGGGGATATGAGGCTAAAACCTACTTTTTAGGAGTGCAACAGACCGTATGGGTTTAAGAAAAGAATGTAACATTCAGTATTTTAAAAGTTGTATGTGAATCCTGTCAATCCACCAACTATAACTACAGCCACCTAATAACTGCTTTTCAGACATTACTTACTTCAACCTCATTTTTCTCTCCTGGTTGGAAATATGAATGAGGAATCTGGCTGCATTCAACTTTAGACCAATATAGATGTTCTTTTAAAACAAAGACAACTGACCAACTGTCAGGTAAAGCCATTATATTTTCAAAACCTGTATCTTTGTCTCCCACGTTTGAACTTGAATTAAGTATATTTTACTTTTTAATGTACTTGACAGAGATAGAATTGCTGCATTGTAATATAACCGTTCAATAGACTATTCAGTTTACTTCCCCAAGATCTGCTTTATGTATGCAACTTTCTTAGCATTTCTTCCTTCATGTGGAAAGATACACCCACATTCATTCAGGGATTTAATTTACTTTGAAAATCGATTTCATTTAACATGCGGCATGATCTCAATATTTAACAGCTGTGTTAACAGGAATTGATATGCTGAACAGTTCTGCTAAAAGCTAGAAATCTGATATCTTGTCTCTACAGAATGTGAGAAGGTACAAAAATATACTGATGTATAAAGTGTAATGAAGCTGAAAAGTAAAAACTCAAAAATCAATTAGTTGGCATCTAATGTTTGAAAGAATAACTGCCTGGGATATCTTTCAGTTTTCTTTCTTTCTTTCCTTTTTTTTTTTTAAATCTTACTTCTGTCTTTGGTACTGTGTTTCCCAAAAAATAAGACCTAGGCGGACCATCAGCTCTAAGTGTTTTTTGGAGCAAAAATTAATATAAGACCTGGTATTATATTATCTTATGTTATATTATACCTGGTCTTATTTTAATATAATATAATATAACACAATATAATATAATATATTAAAATAAGATCAGGTCTTATATTAATTTTTGCCCAAAAAGACGCATTAGAGGTGATGGTCCACCTAGGTCTTATTTTTCGGGAAACACAGTACAACCTCTAAGTAGAAAGATAGAGAAACACTTAGGATACAATCCAGTACAACAGGGTACATATTTTTCATGGTACAAGAAAAACTGTAATGGATATATTACCAATACCTGTATTGTCTTCATTAATTGGTTTTCATTGTGTGACTTACAGTGTCAGAATTTGTACTCATTACCGACACACTGAAACAACCAGGACTGGGCAACCCTCATTTTCTAAAAGTCAGTCCTGGGAGGCACAGCACCGGGTAGGTTGTGAATTCTGCAAAAAGGGTGAGCTAAGTGGCCCAACTCAGCAGCTTCTCTTCAGGCAGGGACCCAGCCCACCGTGGGGGCATGACACAGGACACTACATTGACAACCTGGGGCTGTGCCGCCAAGAGAGAGTGACAAGTAACTATGAGATTTCCACATGAATAAGACCGCTTTCCAGTTCTTTTGCAACGAGCTGACAGATCTGATTATAGAGACAGGCGGCCCATCCGCAAGGAGAAATTGATGTGCACAGGGAAATTGCTATCGTTTTTGGATCCCTGCTATAAACAGGGAATGTTTCTACCATGCAGGGGTGGAGGCAAGATTGCAAAAGTTGTCAGGACAGGTGAGGCTAATCTTTATTTGAAAAATTCAGTAACTTTTTGTATCTCAGGATTGTTCTAAAAAAGAAAACCACCAAAATTCATTTCAGACAATGAACAGAATCCTGGATCGAATGCAAAACAGGACATCAAAAGTGAGAGCTGTCTATGTTGGGTGACACTTTAAGTTGTAGATGAACAATGTGGTCAGTTGTCAAAAGGTTTTATTCCTCCCTGCGAGGTGTTGTAAAACTCCAATCTAAACACCAGTTTTACAGAAGGTTCTCAGATCTAATTTTGCAGAAGCTCAATACCTTGGTAAGAATTAACTGACACCATTTTACATTGTGATTTAGAGAGAACTGGCTGATTAGATAAGGTAACCCCTTGAGAGTGCATGAGATGGTTAAACCAAGAAGAAAAGCAATGAGAAATGACTTGTCAACTTGAAAATTTTATGATTATAAAAGTATGTTGGAATGGAAAAGAATGATAGAATGTCAAATGCACACAGATGGCTGGCTGTTTGCATGGAATTAAAAATAGGAAAGAGGAATGGGAGAGTGGGGATTTACAAATATTATTCTGCAATATCCAGTAGGAATGGTGCTCTGACTCTAATCTACTGGTACTGATTCACTGGGCAGAAAAAGCTTCTATCATGAAAAAGAACAATTCATTATATTTCACAAACTGCGTTCCCTGGAGCATAAGTCATTTGATTAAAACCAAAACCAAAGTTCATCATCTAGCTAACTTTAGAAAACACTGTATGCTGTATTCTCCACTTATGAACTGATAAGGGACATTAGCATATTATGATGCTCTAGGAAAATTTATGACTAAAAGAAAAACTTGTTTACTTTGTTTAACCGAGAATTTTTCAAACTTATTTAACCCTGTGGGTGCCCTGACTACCCAACACCAAACAGCTATCAGAGATCCATGAAACTAGGATCTGTGACATGGTGCCGATGAAAATATTCTTTATAAACCAATTCCTTTGCCCTAACTGCATGCCTAACCAGTACTGTCCATGATTATAATGAGGAACTTGGGATGAAATCTATCTACCTGAAAGGCAATGCCCAGACAGAAGGCCGGTCCCAGGCTTTAGGCTAGGTACATATCTTACTCCTTCTCTAGGGTCCTCCTGCCACCAGAGTAATTGCTAAAATGAACTCTGGAAACAATGGACTAGAGCATGAAGCAGAGTTCTTAATTTGTTTTCAGATTTCCCGTCTCTGCTCAATCCTTTCACTGTTAGGAAAAACTGGGTACAATTAGAAAAGGGTGAAGAGAAATTCTCATTCATTCATTCGTTCTAATAGTACACACACACACACACACACACACACACACATGCACACATACACATGGCCAATTAAGACCTTATTAAGACGAAGAAATATTTATTTATGAAGGAGGAAGAAATTGGCAGAGGCAATAAAAAGCATGCATTGCCTGTTTTGCTTTCTAGACTCGTGTACCCTAGTACAGTATTTCTCAACTACACATCTCAACCTGCTAACAGTGAGTTATGTCCGACTAATTGCAACTCATAATAAAATTCAGAAGTGTATGAATTATAGCCTGATGGTTAGAATCACTGGAGTTGGCATACTTTTTTGTTAAAGTGCCAGACAGTAAATGATTTAAGCTTTGTGGGGCCAACAGGCAAAAAATTGAGGTTATTATGAAGGTACTTAAACATTGAAAATGTAATCAGTTTTAAAATGTAAAATCTAGTCTTAGTTCATGGGCAGTGAAAAAAAAAATCAAAAACAGGCAGCTGGTGAAATTTAGCCCCCAAACCTTAGCTTGCCAGTTCTTAATTTAGAGGATGGGCTCTGGAGTCAGACGGTTGGGGTCCTAGCATCACCCATAATTAGCTATGAGACTGACTCTGGGAGGTACTTAATTCCTCTTTCTCAGTTTCTTCTTCTATAAAGTCAAGGTGATAATAATATCCATGCCCCAGGTGCTAGTTGTGAGGTTGCTTAGTTAACACGTGTGAAACACTAGAATGAACCTGGCCTGACAATAAGTGTTCAAGGTTTTCTATCATTTTAAATAGTGTAATTCATATTAGTCCAACAATTAACAGACCCTGAGATGTACCCAGCTCTTTAAATGATAAAATCAGAGTGGAGTTTGTGTTTGGGGCAGCAAGAACCCCAAGGAATGTGGTGACTGTGAGCTCACTCCATCACGTGTGTTGCTTTGAAAAAGCAGTAAGAGCCACTGGCCTAGTAGATTAAGACACTAGGGTTCTATTTATAGTTCTGTCCTGGTTCTTATGAATGCTAGATGACTAGTTACTTTGTATCTCCACTTACCCAGTTTGTACATGAGCATTAGAAATACATTACAGTTCAGGAAGTATGTGGGGTAAATAGGATATTAAGTATAAAGTTATATGGAAAAGAACTGCTAGGTTGTAGACCTTAATATAATATTTAATGTAACTTGGATGTTTCTTTGTTTTCCCCTGGAGAGCCACCAAGTTTTGTACTAGATCTGAGAAGAGAGCTTCTAGGAGAGAGATGGCCCATGGTCAAAACTTCCACTGTGGATCTGCCTTCTGAACAGGCAGTAAGGCTGGAAAACCTCACTGAGCATACAGCCTGTTGTCTTGAGTTTTTATGGTCTGAATATTGAACGGAGCCCAAATGTCTACATCCCCTACAACTTAAAATCCCTTTAAAATAAAAAGGCAGTGTATGAAAAGAAAGAGCCTGTAACATCACAGAGAAACAAGAATCAATGTCATTCATATCTTTAAAATTTTAGAAATTCCTTAAGGATAGAAAGCACATGAAACAAGATTGATAGGAGAAAAGCAGAGAAAACAAATAGAACTAAAGCACCAGAGGTGCAATGAAGTATTTGAGAAATTCCAAGCCTGGAGTCCACAATTCCATGAGGCAGGCGGGATCATGATAACAAAGTGAAGAACTGCATTCAGCATTACAGAGTGCATTGGGTTTCGTCTTCATGGACCTGCAGAGCCGGTGACAGCAGTGTCTACTGCCCCCAGACGGATGCTCTGACAACTGCTGCCTGAAAGCCTGTGGCTCTTCAGTTCACTGAGGGCTATGTGGGCACTGAAAGACAAGAGCGGTCTCTGAGAAGACACCAAGTCGAAACGGACTTCTGCCTGCTAACTAAGGCCGTTCTGTGAAGTATCAGTTCAGACAGGGGAGAAGACCCAGGCACCAAGAAGTAACACCGTCACCCCAGGTGACTGACAGCTTCTGGAGGGACTGAACTCTCACACTAAGAAGACAAATCAATCCCAAGCACACACCGAGCTCTGTACAACACCCTTCCCCTTAATAAGTAGAGGCATAATTTATCCTCTGTACGAGGATAAATATGACAGAAAAGCTGAGGCACAGAGATCCACAAGTTTCCATTATGAGTTTCAGAATGAAAATACAGAGGAAAGGGAATGGAGGAAATAATAAAGTCAAATCCTACATTTGAGTAAAACCCAGGTCTAAAAATTGTATATAGCATTAGTGAAAAAGAAACCTGTACTGAGGCACATGGCGGTAAAGTTTCACAAATCTAAATAGAAGAGAAAAAGTCAACAGCTTCACTAAAAAAATTTTTTATAAGTAACAATGTACCTACTGTCATGTGACAATCAAATTGACATCAGAATTTTGATCAGTAATGCTAATCTCCAGAAAACTATGTCATTATGTCCTCAAGGTTCTGAGAAAAATAACTTAAAACTAGTATACAAGTGTGAAAACAAAATAAAAATATGCATAAGGATTCATAAGACTAGGAATGTTTACTTAGACTTTTTTGTGAAAAAAAATTCTAAGGGGAACCCCTGCAAAACAAAAAAACAACAAAAATTCAGAGGAAGGCATTCCGATGAAGAACAAAATATAAGGGGACCAAAAAACCTGGTCTTTAGATAAGAAAAGAGGTAGAGGGTTGGAGCCTAGAGCTAAACTTAAAAATTGCTGTTGGAAAATATATGTGAAAAATTCAAAACATACACTAAAATCACAAATTATTTTAGTTTGAGAGTTGGTAACGATGGAAGGGGTGTGACTAATCAAAAAGAGATTAGCTTTTTATTTTCCATCTCAGTTGAAACAAAACAAATCATGAAACAAAACAAATCCATCTCAGTTGGACCCAATTTCTATGATCTAGTGAATAAAACTCACCATCCTGACCCATTGTTCTGCTTCGTGAAAGTATTTAAAGGTCAATGAGGTGGTAATCTCAGAGCCCGTATCATCATTTAAAGCAGAAGATCGTACTCACCCTCCCCAAATCCTGACTGGAATTGCAAGCGAGGCAGGCTCGACACCCCAACACTCATTGTGAACTGGGCTGGATCAAATGGAAGTGAGAATATTTTATTTGCTAGACTGCAGGCAAGCCTAAGTCTTATGTTTAATTAGCAGCAACTAAGACCAGAGAGAAGGATCTCCTTGTAAATTCTCTCGGAGAGTGCCTTTATTTTCATATGTTATAAAAACATAAGAATGAAATGTGGATGAAGAGGACAGACAGCCCACCTCTGTTACTTACTACCACATCACTCACCTTTAACCTTAGAGATTGAATGGTGTACAGGGCCATAGTGTACAGGACCATTTGCTAAAAAATTCATTAGATTTACTTATCATTATTAGCCTTTGCATTAAGTAGAAGACATTTTAATTTTTTAAATCAATCTAGATGCAGCAGTACAATCAATAAGGAATCACAACTTTCTAAAAATAAGGCATCCAGCAATGAGTTCTTAATTGTATCAAATGCTTCTACAGAGAGGGTCTTTGAGAAATAACTGCATACCTTGCTTACCAAGAGAGGACAAGAGAATTCTTTAAAGAAGAATCAGAAATTACTATTACAGAAAATAATTTTCTCATGAGGAGAGAATTATTCGGGCTCTCATAAGGAATGAAGTCAAGGCTAGAGGAGTCTAGGATCAGAAGCCAAGGATGGCAAATGTCACCCTGCTCTCACCTCGATTCATGCAGTAGTTCTTCTACCATGGTTCAGATCTCCATTTTACCCAACTTCAAAACAGTGTGATGCCCACTCCTGTGTGGCCAGATGAGGTCGTAACCTATTTCATCCCTGTGTTCTTCCCATTTCCATCATTAGGCAGAATGGTGCACTCGCTCTTTTATCCCCTTCGTCCCTCTCCATCTTCATCCCTATTCTGAAGAGGATTTCTAATATCATGGTGAGCACAGGTTATGCTATGAAATGTGATTTCTTCAGTAAAAGAGACATTTCTTTTTCTTACCGACTCATTGTGCTTTTAATATATGTTAAAGAATGTGAACAATGAGGAAAAATTAGACTTGGTGATGTAGACGCAGCACAAAACTCGATTTGTCAGACTGAGCATAAGTGTAGGATCAAGCAGGACTCACGGGGGAAGAATAGGAAAAGAAATACAAAGTCCAAGGGAGAGAAAAATATCGTTGTCCATAACACCAACCTAAGGATGCCAGAAATATTCCTGGTTCTCTACTGGAAAGATTTAGTTTTTGTTGGTGATGGATTGTACCCTTTTCTTTTCCAGATTTTAATCCGAATGCTAGATCACATGAGTGTGGCTCATATTGATCACAAAAATGGCCATATTTTCCCTTCTCTAATTATTATACAACATAAACTCAGGGACTAAATTGGCATTTGTCCTGTAAACATTTTATAATCTTTGCCTCCTTCCTCCTTTTCGTTTCTGTCAAGACTCAGAACAAATGTCTTTGTATATTGTAAAGTATCCATGCCTCCATAAAGCACAAAAAGAAATTTGAGTAATTTAAGCAGACTTCCTCTTCTTTTTAGCAGATGAGGTGTGTATTGGGGAGCAGGGGGAGTTGTTATTTAGTTTTGGCAATTTCTTTTTTTGTAGTAATGGCGTTTTAAATTCTGAGTACAAAAAATACATGATCATTATAAAAATTTAAAAACTGAAAATATTGAAGAAGAAAATTAAAATCACCCATAATCCTACCAAAGAAAATAATTACTATTAAATATGTTTTTCAATCTTTTCATTTATAGGGAATATACAAACATACATAACATATATTTATAAAAATAGGATCAGTATGTCCTATAATTTTAACTCCATCATTTTTCACAAATATTATATCATGATTATTTTGTATTTTTCTTAAATTTTATTTAAATTGATTTTATGACTCACAGTATTTCATTAGTATGTACATTTTATATTGAACTAAATATATTTAGTACAGAACATTTTAATTTGCATTATAAAACTGCAGAAAGCACCCTTCATTTTCTTTACCTGAAGCAAACACCATTCACACTTCTTAAACTGCTCTTACCAAGTCCTGAAGGAGCTAGATTGCTGCCATTACCACCTCCTAGCAACAACACACTAGATGAAAAATCGTGTAGGAAGAATATCAAATGGTTCCTTCTGAAATTGGAGATGCTGTAATTCAGGATGGAAAGAGGGACAGATATATAGGCTCTGTTTTGCAAAGTGATAGTTAATAATCAGACACTGGGAGAGTGCTGTGCCCGGCAACTATGATGGATAGTTGAATAGCAGCCTAGTCAATTCTGACTAATCTTTATAACGGAGGGGAATTTTGAGTGAGACAGGAAAAAAAGATGGAGGATGAGTAATCCAAACAGCAATCCAATCAAAATGAAAACTCACTGGCATTTGATTTGAGGATAGATATCATTTCTTTAGGCAATAGGAATAATTCCCTAAATTTAGGCTTTACATAATAATATATACGTATCAGCATGGCCTGAGCTCATACCATCCTGAACATCAGTATGGGAAATTGCTCAGAGGCAAGGAATTTGGCCTAGGATTAAATCTGTGCCTCCAGGTAGTATGTATCATGGATCATCAGCATGCATAAAGCCCAGAGCTGGGGCGAACGGATTGCTCATTTGGTTAGAGAGCGAGCTCTCAACAACATGGTTGCTGGTTCAATTCCCACATGGGATGGTGGGCTGCACCCTCTGCAACTAAAGGTTGAAAACGGCAACTGGATTTGGAACTGAGCTGTGCCCTACACAACTAGATTGAAGGACAATTACTTAGAACTGATGGGCCATGGAGAAACACACTGATCCCCAATATTCCCCAATATTCCCCAATAAAAATGAAAGAGAGAGAGAGAGAGAGAGAGAGAGAGAGAGAGAGAGAGAGAGAGAGAGAGAGAGAGAGACAGAGAGAGAGAGAGAGAGAGAGAGAGAGAAAGAAAGCAAGCAAGCAAGCATGCCTGGAGCTGCTGTGCAATGCAATGTTGATAAATGGCCATACAGCATTTTAATTGAAGCTGTGAAAACAAAGTGATATCCTAACAAGTGGAGTTCTAAAAAAGTAGTCAGCATTGAAGACAATAATGACGAAAGAAAGTAAAAGTGAGATCTCTAATGCATGCTGTGCATGAGGAAGAGTTTCTTTTAATCATTTACAATCTAGATTATTTTATGACAGACATGTTATTTCAAAACATATAAGTAGTCTGTTAGGTGCTTGGAGTATTTTCTTATTGAAACTGAGTTGAAAACTCTGGAATAGTACACATAATGAATTTCAATTTCTACTCAACATACACATTACCTCAAGGAAAAGTGTTACATTAGGTATTTCATTATATATAACAGAAATAATTACACCTTGGCCTTCTAAGAACACAAGGGTTCCTTCCTATCTCAATCTGGGGAATCCTGAGTCTTTGTTAAAAAAGAAAACATGTTCTCCTAAGCACCCTCTTTCTTTCCTTCTGAGGGCTCCAGAAGTCAGCCTACCTTCTTCCTTTCCATGGCTACTTCCAGTTGCTGCCACATGTGATTTCTTTCCCTCAATGGTGAACTGATAAACATTCGTGATCAAATATGATCACACAATACGGTGAATGTTTAAATTAAAAAAAAAAATACAGTAAAAGACACATTGCCATTAGTCCACCTCAAAACACTCCCTCTCGCTTCAAACACACTTATCCTATCATTCTTGCCACTTTCTGAAGCAGTTCTGGAAGTCTTTTTTCATGAGTGTCTTTAGTTACATGTCGTGGCTGCCTTGATGTCCTGAATCAATTCAAAACGTTTACCTTTCATGGTTATTTTGACTTTGGGGAAGAGCCAGAAGTTACACGGTGCCAGATCCAGTGAATAAGGTAGATGAGGACCCACTGTAATGTTTCTATTTGACAGAAATTGCTGTACCGGAAATGATATGTAACATGGAGCATTGTCATGATGGAGGATGAAACCATTTACCTGATTCATGTTAATGTGTTGTTCCTGATCCATGATGGATGGCACTCTTCCTGCCTTTCCATTGGATGGCACTCAGCAGCAGTATTCACTGTAGTTTTTGATCACACCTCGTACATTCCGGTACATACTCATCAAATCTTTTACCAAAATAAAGGATGTGTAGCACATGATTTATAAATAATTATAAAAATAATACAATTCATAATTCTATATAATCAGTTGATTCTCACAGAACATTCTGTTTGAATTTTGCCAAATTCTGGTGTCCACAATCTATCATTGCAATTGACAGACAAGTATTGTTCTGACCAAAATGTTGGATATTGTTTCCATTTACAACAATGAGTAACATGAAAATGAAACAGAGAAGATGTGTGTAAGAACAGTACTTGTTCATCAAAGATGCAAGTGGCTTTTTGCCAAATGAGATAATAGTTTTCAAATACTGAAATATTTTCTGATTTTTTTTTTGTGTTATTCACCATGCAATGGATACACATTCAACATACTTTTAATTTCGAAATGTATTATAAACATTTCAGTATCATTTTCTTAAATTTAGACTAGAGATCATAAAACTTTGGCTCATGGGCCAAATCTAGGAGGCCTCCTCCTTTAGTAAATAGTTTGACACACAGGAACAGAAAAAGTTTGCCAACTTCTGGTCTAGATGATCAAAAAAATAACAAATCAAGCCTTCATGTGTAATATTTGCTGTTTCTGTGGTATTAATATTCCCCCCATGACCAATTTCAAGCTACTAACCTGACCATAGAATTGGGAGGAGATGTACAGCAGCACACTATTTTGTAATATTTCCAGCAAGCAAATAGACACAAATAACCTTGATCATATATCATAGTAACATGTAGTAAAATAATTAGAAGGTGGTAAGTCTTGAGTATTTATTACCTTTTTAAATACAATTTATTAAATTATAAGTTCAAATAATTTAATTTTTAATAAAACTGTGTTTAACAACAAGCTTTCATAATTTACTGAGTCTAAAAATTGGCCCCAGTGGGCTAGGAGGAGTGAGCGGTAGCACTCCTCTGATATTATTCCCACTGTCCTCACCTCACAGATTTCCCCCTCTCTTCCTGTCCCTCCTCTAAATCCATCAATTTGGAGGTTTAGCAGGGAAGGAAGGGCTTTTGGTATGCTAAACAAGAAACATAGACAATTATTTAAAGGCCTTTTTCTACTTCCTTTTCTATCTTTGATTTTCTGCAGTTAAATTCAGCAGGGAAATTCAAAGTTCACCCCGAAAAAAAGGCTTAAAGATGGATTTTAAAATGTTAACAGTAAAAGATCCCTCTACATTGTAAAGAAAAATAACTCACCGGTAAATGTGGTCATGTGATCTGAAGGAGTCGGGGCTAAGGTGAGTGTAGTAAAGCGATAAAATTGGAGATAAACAACCAAAGCCCTGAATATCAAAAGTTGGGGTGTACTGGGGGGAAGGGCTGTGTGGAAGGGAATGAATAGAAGTGGCCAGAATGCATGACTGAGATGGGGGTTGTCTGTAAGTGCTAACCCTCCCCAGCCTGCCAGATCTGAAGGAAGAAGTCAGATGAAAGAAGGGAAATGAAATGGAATATCAAACTAAAAATAGCAGCAATACAGAAGTAAAAAAAGTCATGGTAATCACTGGCCTTGGATCCGTAACAACACGATAAAGTAAGTAAAACTCAAACACTTAAAAACACCATGCTGCTATTTACCGTTATTTTACCAAAGAAATTATGGTGGTTGAAGTGATGATAGTTTGGTTATTTGTAGTTTCATACTCAATTTAGGGCTCAATGGAGGCTCTGTTATGCTTTGTCTCTATCTTCCTCCCTCTAATTTAATAGGAGTTTTCTCTAGGTTTGAAAATTGAGTGTTTTCTGGAGTGCATTGTATCAAGCCTCAGTACCGTGAGATATTTTGTGTTTTTGTGAAAAAAAGACTTTCTGTGATTAAATAAATTTGGGCGATGTTGAAAATTGTGTCTTTTTTTCTACTGTAGATTCACAACTGTATGTTAGTAAAAATAAACGTTCTGAGAAATCTAGCAGTAAAAAAAGAACAACAAAACTAGTTTTGTTCTCCAGAATACACATTGGAAAATGCCGAGCTAGACCCTTAAACAAAGCTGGTCTCATTTGAATAGATACAGTGTTCTCTATGACAATGCAGGCCACAGGCTTCCCCACCACAAACTTTTCTCTACAATGGGTGTTTTATGAAATAATACTGAGAGGAGAGTCATACTTGAGGCAAATTGGGATAATGGGACACTGGATATAAAGCATGCTAGACAATGCATGAGTCCTCATAATATGTGGACCCTAATAATTGACTCGGGGTTATAATGAAGATTGAATGAGATATGAATCTGAGTTAGCAACATCCTCTTCAAATATGAAAGGTGACACTGTCAACCAAAACAGTTACTTATTTGTATGCCTTTTAAATTGAGGTACAGTCCCTGAAGAAGTTTCCTGATCCAAGATGTAATATTGGTGAACCTCTTAACTTAATATGCATTCCTGACATAGCACCGTTGATAGGTAAATTAGTCACACCCGCTTTGAGAATCATTATGAATGATCATGTCAGAACAACCCATATGCAGACATGCCACCTGTCAGATCCTGCAAGGCTTCTCTTCACCAGTACAAGAATTTTGGCCATATGGTGTACGTCACAAGCAAATGCTTCACCAATTGACAGGTGGGGCTCAAACACTCCTGAGTCAAGATCAGTTACAAAGTGAGGAGTTGAAGGGGGTAACTAAAAATCTATAGACAGTAATCATGGTAAATATAGCTAAGGGGAATATAAATATGTATAAATGCTAATCAATTCAAATGCTTATACTGAGCCTCTTCGCCAGTGGTCATGGACTCAAATTAATAGACTCAATGCATGCTTTGAAAACATGCAAGAATCACGTTAGCGATTCCTCTGGATCCTATGAGAATTAAATGAGATGTATAGTTATATCACCTCACTAAACATAAGTCAAATAGCAGGGAACTAAAAACTCTCTAAAATACTCCCATTCCAACTTCCTAATGCTTGAAGAAACATCACATGATTTCATTTCAGATAAGATTTATCGTCCATCTGTCCCTCAGAAATTTAGCAAAACTTAATATTACAGTAATTTGTAAACAATGAATATAATAATAGCAATGGTTAACATTCATCAAATACTTATTATATGACAGGCCCTCAAATGGATTCGTTGGTTTAATCATCACAAAACCCAACAAACTGGTCAGTTTACTGAACTTCAGAGTAAACTAAGGCAGACTGGTTAATGAACTTGCCCAGGGATATATCTGGTAGGTAATACAATCAGGATTTAATCCCAAACTGTCTCTCTCTAAACCCTGCACTTTGCACCACTACTCCATAAAACCTCTTCTATGTTTTATTTTCTCAGAGCTAAGTTTGATATACTAGTTACAAGCAAAAGGGAAGGCTTCTGAACACAAGAGAATGAAAAACTAGGAAGCCAAGAAGTGGGGAGAAGAGGAGGCATAGAAGGCTGTGGGCCACCAAAACAAAGCTGCTCCACTTCATACAACTGCTTTCACTACGTGGTTGGCTCTTAGGTGCTTCCTCGTCTTTGATCCTTTAGCAATTAGCCAGCTAGACCACAGTGGACCATGTTTAAGAAGGATTCTTTATTAAGCTAAGTAAGTGAATATTGCTAACTATTATACTAACAAATTCTGATCAGATCAGATCTGCCATAGTCACTCATTAATGCTTTTTTTAAAGTAGGTGACTATATGGAAATTATGCTTCTGTTCAGAGTTGTTTACAAACTGATTAAATTTGACTTGCCAATAAACAAGCTTTCAAGTAGCTAGGAAAGGTAGGCAAGCAAAATATTCATTGAAACCTGAAAAGTCTTGAATATTAGTATCACCTATACATGGAATCATTAAAAAAAAAAAAAAAGTCAGACTCATAGTAACAAGAGAGTAGAAAAGTGGTTACCAGGAGCTGGGGGTGAGGGAAATAGGGAAAGCTTGGTAACGGGGTGCATACTTTCACCTATAAGATGAATAACACCTGACGATCTAATGTATAACAGTGACCATAGTTGATAACATTGCATTGTATTATTAAAATTTGCTAAGAGAGTAGAACTTAAATGTCCTAAAAAAAAAAAAGGGATAAATATGTAAGATGATGGCTGTGTTAATTAACTAGATGGGAGAATACTATCACAATGTATACATATATCAAATCACCACAACGCACATGGTGAGACAGTGCAATTCTGTTTGTCAGCTATGCATCAATAAAACTGAAATTAAGAAACGAAAAAGTCTGTGTACCACAATGTAGAAGTACAGTATCCCACTGTTTCAAAGAGATAGTAACACATTTCCCGACTTTGTAATAGCTAACAATGCAAAGTTTGCTTTCAGAGAGTAATTAGCTTGTGGATCTCAGCAATTCTCAATTATATCTTCAGGAAATCTTAGAGAGCCTTAGACTATGACTTTATGCTACTGGAGAAAAATTAATGGGTGCTTTATGGGATAAATAAATAAAATGTCTTATTTATTCAAAAACATTATCCAATCTGATAAAATATGCTTTGGAACAAATGATCTCAATGAAAGTTGGCAGCTGTTGTTTTTCAAAAGGCTGAGGAATGAAATTATTAAATCAGGGGAAAATGCCTTAGGAGACTTTGATTGAAACTCTCAGATGGGAAAAACATACATGGAAAACAGAGAAGATTATCAATAAGCTTCCCTCTGACAGAAAGCAGAAACAGTGTCACCTATCTGACAGAAAGCATTTTAAATTGATATTTCATGACCTCATTTTAAACAGGTTCTATTATCATCTTTCCATGTTGGAGCCTTGACTCCTAACAATGCAGCTGTTATACTTATTTATGTCAATGTGACCCTGTGGCTGAGAGATGAGTTTATATGGCACATCAACTTAACATTTGCATACCCAGACACAATATTAGCAGTGAGTTCAACACAGAATCATGATCATGACTTAACAAGAGAATAAATGCAACTCATTCTAGGTATACTTAGGAAGTGAATCACATTTTTTCACATTCTCCAGGTTTATATAGGGCAAAATTGGGAAAAAAGCACTCAAGGCTTTAATCAAAAAGAAAAATATAATAAAAATTCAAATAAGAATAGACATATTAATGACCAAATGGACATTTAGAGGTCACATTAAATTGTCACCTGAGCTCTCAGAGCCAGGTTTGTACTGTGGAACATAAGATGATTTACAATATAGAATAGAACATAGGAAAAAGCATAGAAAACAAAGCTGATGGTACATCCAAATCCCAAACAAGTGTGAAAACAAGAGTTCCACAGACTTAGATTTAAAATATGAAATAAACACACAATTAAAAACATTATATAAATATATATTATGTGTATACATATATTATAAATGTATATATAAAATACATTTTGTGTATATTAAATATTAAATGCATATATTTATACATTTAATGTATATATATTATACATTATGTATTAAAATGTATATATAAATATATATTATATGTAATATAATATATATTACATGATGTATGTATGATGCATACATTAAATATATAATGTAATATATGTGTATATAATATTCAGTATCTCCTATGCTAGTAGCAAGAAATGCAAGAATCTCTATATATAGATTATTGGTAATAATAACTTAGCTCAAAGAGAATCAGAAAGAAGTTTTTTAGCTTGGAAGAGTCCATAGGCACATTCACTTTGTTTAGCAGCCCAGGAGAGAGATAATTATAAGTGTGCAAATTGCTCAGAGCAAGTGATGCTTTTCAAATTTTTAATGGGGTTGTGATGCTGATTGTGCATTTACTTCATAGAGGTGTATATATATGCTCTTGATAAATGCTTATTGAACGGGAAGAATGGAGGGAGGGATGGACAGAACGGAGGGAGGAAGAAAGGAAAGAAGGAAGGAAGCAATTCAACAAATGGTACACATAATAAATGGCAGGGAGTTTCAGGGTCAAAGGGAACCATAGAGTGATCTCTCTACTCACTGATATTGCAGAGCCCAGGGATGATATCAAGTACTTTAGATCATATGTTGTTTCATTGCCCTGACTTAGAAAACACAGGACCAAGGCTACTTAACCTATTGCAATGTCGGTCCAGACTTCTTCTTCTTTTTTTTTTTTTTTGTATGACAGTAACAAGGGATACAATTTTGAGGGATTACCTAGTCTGTGCTTTTACCTTAGAGGCTAACTGTAGCTGTGATTTCAGTTCTACCCCAGAGTCAAACATCATCTCAATATGATATACTGTTCTAACAAAAAACATACTGGACTGGTATTATAAATTCTGATCATTTAAAAACATTTTACATGAAGCTTATTTTTTACTTTATACTAAAATTTGTGTTTTATTTTAAATATACCATTCAGTTTTGACTGAATCTCTTTTTTGTATGAAGTATTTTGATCTCCTGGAGGAAGGCGTTGCATGAGTAGAAATTATAATGAGCTAAAGAAAGATCCATTTATATTTCTAGGTCCATATATTCCCAGAAGTATATTCTTTTATCTTTCTTTTTTTTCTTGGCACAGTTGAGGGGTATTATTTTTATATGGCTCTAAATCAGAATGTTTACAGGGAAGAAATAGGGCCTCATTAATGAGAATGTAAATAATGTGGGATTATAATTGAAATTTAGAGCAGAGTGGAGTTAGATTAAGTGACTCATTTCTAATATATGGATTTCTGGGATCTTCATTATCATCTAGAAGGCTCCATATCCATTTCTCTCATAAGCTCTGATCTTAGAGCCTTCACATCTGCTTTATCTTCTTTCTTAGCACAGTGCTCTGCAGGTTTCTCCATTCCTATTTCCTCAAATCATCAGGCACGTGATTGGGTTGCTAGAAAGCTAAGTCTGGTATTAATTCTTTTTTTAAAAAATGATTTTATTAAAATATAGCAAACATAGTAGTTTCAGGTGTACACCATAGTCAACATTTATAAACCTAAAGAAGTGACCACCATAAGGCTAGCAACCATCTAACACTGTACTATGCTATCACAATATTATTAACTATATTCTTCATGCTGTACATTACATCCCCATGACTTATTTGTTTTTTACCTAAAACTTTGGACCTCTTATTCCCCTTCACCTTTCCCTCCTTTATAATTTTTTAATTGGGGGAAAGGGTGAAAATCTGAAGGGATTAAGAAATACAAATTGGTAGTTACAAAATAGTCATCGGGATATAAAGCACAGGCAATATAGTTAATAATATGGCAATAGCTATGCATAGAGCCAGAGGGTACTAGACTAGTCAGGGGATCACTTCATAAATTATATAAATGTCTAAACACTATGCTGTCCACCTGAAACTAATATAAAATAATACTGGTACTAACTCTTTATAGAGTTAGCACTCAGACTATCTAATCATAGTTTCTGTGTTTTAGGTCTTTGTAATCCAGTGCATGGTTCATAGATCAACAATATTAACATCACCTGAGAGCTTGTTAGAAAATCAGAATCTCTGGTCCCACCCCAAATTTACTGAATGTGAATCTGAATTTTAACAAGATCGTAAGGTAATTTACATGAACATTAACGTTTGAGAAGCACTGCCTTAACATACATTATAAAGATGGAAAACTTCATCAGGACAAGGCATATGTTTATCCCTTGTACAATTAACTGCATCCAAGTGGTCACCAGATAAACAAACAATACATAAATGGTGACTAAATGCAATGGAGTATCTTGGATTGGTCGTGAACCAGAAAAAGAACATTAGTGGGAAAATTGGTGAAATCCAAATACAATCCTATGCCAATGTTAAATTGTAGTTTTGGTAAATGTAACATGGTTATTTGAGATGTTAACACTACGAGAAGCTTACTGAACTGAAGAGTATATGGGAACTCAGTACAATCTTTATAATTGTTATGTAAATTTAATATTTATAATAGTTTCAAAATAAAAGTTAAAAATTATAGCTGAGTAGCAAACAATCACAGAAATCTCAGTGGCATACAACACATAATTTTTCTTTATCTCAAAATTCAATTAATGTGTGCTAGGCCCACCTTATCTCAGCTGCGCTCACTGAGGAGCTAGAGAGCTTTGCTGATCTTAGCTTGACTCATTCTCCTGTCTGGGGATGGACTCCCTACTGGCATATCAGTAATGGCCTTGTCCGAGGCAACAGGGGCAACATACAACTGTCCTGCGTGTCGTTCATTATTATGACCATTTTATCATGATCACAGCAGATATCAATAGCGTGCAAGTGAAAGTGTGTAATTTGTTTTGATGCTAGGATTGTAATTATAAGCCAAATAAATTTACAAAACCTGCCCAGTTCAAGGGGTGAAAAATCTGTGCTGTCTCTGTTTTTAGAGGAATACCAAAGCTACATGGCAAAGGGTGTGGATACAGGGAAGTTTAAAGAAATGAGGTTGTTGCTGCAATCTTTCATATATGCTTATATGTATGAATTAGCGATATCTTTCTTTTAGCATATCAGATAATCTAGGCACTACAACTCTAATCTCATCCTCTTGTGCTGGTCCAAAAGACTTCAGTGCTAATATTCCTATCTTTATTTCTTATTTTAAAAGCTATATTACAAAGAAAGGTACCTGATTTTTCAATAATCTTTATATTATTATATAGTTTTCTTCTTGGAAGAAAACGTAAGAAATTTGAAAATAAAGTAAAAGCCAAGAGGTTAAGTTCAATTTGAAGAGTATCATTTCCTCTTGTCTCTGTTTGCATTTATCACTTCTGAACCAACCCTATATAATTAAAAGAACAATAAAGACCCAATTCTACACTTATTATAATTTTAAATGTACACTAATGAAATTTAGAATGAATACAATGAAACATTTTTAAATTGTTTTATAAATGCAATTTTTAAAAGTAAAAATAGATAGGTATTAGACATCTCCTTTGATAGGACTCCTGGAACTTTTATCCACAAACCTCCCTCCCATCTCACACTTTGCTCTTATATACATTAAAAGAATAAATATTTTTTATTTAGGTGTGTGGTTTTCAGAATCAGTATAATTCATTAAACATTTATAATCAATCCCTTAGTTATACCTTGAGAATATATCCTTACTTTATTAAAATTAATGTCTGTTTAAATGTTCTTAGCAAGAGTTGCTTTGAAAAGAAGAGAAAGTTTCAGACACTGTCACACCAAGTCAGTTGCTATTATGTAGATAAACTTTGAAGCAGAGCATGACCGGGGTAAAAAGGAAAATAATCAAATCCACTAAATTATTTATGTGTGTATCATTATATCTCCTTTGTTGAAGTAAAAAATATAACAGGGTGATAAAATTGATTTTGTTAAATGTGCCATGCAATTGGGTCAATGTTCCTATTTGGGTCAGATGTGACTCTGCTACTTGGTAAGAACACGGCAAAGTCATATTGTGTATTATAATGTATGAAAAGTGTTTATGTATGTACATATACACATCATATACACACACGTATGAAATCGATAATTACTTTTTTAGTACAGTGATGAATATAAGGCAATTTCATAATATAGAGAGAGCAAAGTGTGATGCCAAGTGTGTAATCTCTCCCTTTTTTGAAATTCAAAAAGTTATACTCTGTAGGTATATATTTCAGTGATAAATCTAAGGGATAACCCTTTTGGATCTGTAGAAATTCCTAACCAAATATCAGCCCCTAAAAGAAAAATGTATGAAGCACACATACCTAGCTTTGTGTACAGAGATATTAAAAATCATTTATTAATTCAATTAATATTTACTACATGATTACCATGAGTCAAATGTTCTAGGCCTTGTTATCATTGGTATTGTCTCTTCTTTATAATGTTTGGTAAACTTTATCAGTGAAGCCATTTGGCTGGAAGTTTTTTGAGTATAAATATTTTTAACTACAAATTCAATTCCTCTAATAGATATAGGGCAATTCAGGTTACGTGTTTTTTCTTGAGTGAGATTTTCTTGAGCATCATCCAAGTTTTCAAATTGTTGGTATAATGTCGTCTATAAATTGCCCTTTTTAGGCAAGTAGGCTCTATTGCATTGCTGTTCCCTTTCTCATCTTGGTATTGGCAATTTATATCTTCTTTTTCCTGAATAATCTAGCTAAAAGTTTCATCAAGTTTATCGATATTCTTAAAGAACCAGCTCTCAATTTCATTGATTTTTCTCTCTTGTTTTACATTTTATTTATTTCTGTTTTTATCTTTGTGATTTCTTTTCTCCTGCTTACTTTGGGTTAAATCTGCTCTTCTTTTCCTAATTTCTTAAGAAGGAAGTTTAGGTCAGTAATCTGAGACTCTCTCTCTCTCTTTTTTTTTTGACTAATGTAAGTGTTGAAAGCTATAAATTTCCTCTATGCACTGCCTTAACTACATCCCAAGAATTTTGATATGTCTTGTTTTCAATTTTACTCAGTCCCAAACACATTCTATTATTCCTTTTGATTTGTTCTTTTATCCAAGTGTTATTTACAGGTGTGTTGTCTTTTTTTGTTTGGGAATTTTCCAGATTTCTTTCTTTTATAGTTTTCTAATTTAAACCCATATTTACTATATAGTGTATTTTGAATGATTTGAATGCTTTTTTATTGAGACATGAATTATAAACATGATATGGTCTATTTTGGTAAAAGTTCTATGTGCATTTGAAAAGAATGTGTGTACACTTGAAACAAATAGAATATTGTATATCAACTGTAATTGAAAAATTAAAAAAAGAAGAAAAGTTTAGCTTTGCTTCTAATTCAAAGATGTGTGTGAGTGGCTCCTGCCAAGCTCCAGGCAAAATTCAAATCTCCTTTGCTCCATGGAGCACGTCAAATGACAGTGAGGCTTGGGCTCTGAAGTCTGACGATGAGGATCATCCATCCTCTGGTTCCACAGAACAGCAGGATTAGTACAGAAATTCCAAGGGGAAGTAAAGCAGAGTTAGCCGTTAGGGACTAGTCCAATGTTTGGGATTCCAGACAAAAATATTTCTATCACAAAATAATTGATACTATGTATAAAGCCCTGTCTCACTGAATTATTCAACAGTCCATCTTTCACACCACTGCCCTTACACTCTGAGCCACATCACCCTGTCACACCATTGACTATAAAGGAAAGCCATTTAGAGTCGCCCCTTGCTGTCATCTATCAGACACTCTCCATGTAGATCCTAAACTCCACGGGCAAATCCATAACCTCCTTGAATGTCCTGCACCTTCTAACCCACCTGGCACATCGCTATTTGTCTTTATTATACTATCCCAATGTCATCTTCCTCTTGCAAGTCTTCCCAGACACTCCTTCTGCTCTCTACTTCCTCTGGCTGAGAGAGGAGGAGGATGTCCCCTTGTGTGCCCCTGGCTACTTCAATGCTTATGCTAATTTTTTATGGTTAACATTTGTTTTCTTCCTTCAAGGTAGAAGGAAGGGTTTGTTTGTTTTTAAATCCATATTACCTAATGCAGGGTTTGCTATACAAAAGGATTCAAAATTGGTGTTAAATAAATTGAATACAGTATGCAATTGGAGAATACTAATTAATAGTAAGATTAAAATTCTCCTAAAATAGAAATGCTTTCCCTGCTTTATAGATTTCTTTTATATGCATCATATCCCTGTTACTTTGGAAAGAAAAATAAATTATAGAAGTATACACCAAGTAGTGTCATCAAAACTTGCATATGAAAAGTAAAAATTTCAATTCATGAGCCAGATGTTTTATCTGTTCGATGCCAAACATCTGGATGTTTATATAATCAGCAATGATTGGTTAATTTTGTTCTAATTTTTTTGTATGGGTGTTTAGGACCCTGTCAAAACAGTTTATATTTCTAATATAATATAACATGTTTTATACACATACCAAAGAAAAAATTGCTTGTGTTTAGTAAAATATCAGCTGGTTCCATTTTCCTTTTTATACTTTCACTTCTGTAATTTGGTCTTTCGAGATGTTATACATAGGAAACGTCCACGCTCTCCTTATATATCTCTAATTTAGGCATTCCCATGCACATTTTATGAATGAGGGGGTTAGGTGTGCTGTGCCTTGGCACACAAGATTGTGGAGGAGGGTGATTTGAAACTAGATCTTTCTGACTTTAACATCCAAGGTATTAACACCCACATCACACAGAATTTTGGGCTTATGACTACAGCCCATCTCAACACAGATCACTTTGAGATGTAGCATTTACTATCAAAGCACGCACTGAAAGTCTCTTGGCATCTTCTCATGATGATTTCCCAGATCCTCCTTTATATTTTTAAATGCTTCATTCATACACTTCCTAGGTAAAATCTTGACTGAAATGTGCTCTTTCTGTTGGTACTATAGGTCCTGAGGAGCCTCTTCTCCACTGAGACATCAGGACATCTGAAAAGCTAACAGGATGGCCTCTCAGAATAAAAACCAAGAAAGGAAAGACAGAGGAGGACATGATATTGTACCCCAACCCAAAACTTCACTGTTATATCAAAAATACCAACAGAGTGTTTCCCATCAGGTATTTCTTGAACATTAATTCTATGTGATAGTAAGAAATACGCTCAGAAAGAATTCTATATCAAATATGTCTGTGAAATCCTGGATCAGGCAAAGCTGAAGTTAATTTAGCAAAGAATTTCTCCAAGCTTTTAATATGCTGAAGTATATGTTGTGAATTCGCATGGGGCAGAGTATCTTATGTAGTAGCATTTCCCAAATGTTTATGATCATGAAACCCTTTTTAAACGAAAGTCCTGTGCGACCCATGCCAACAAAATACACTTTTTTATTATTTTTTTTAAAAAGACAGGAATATCAACAACTGCCAACTAAATTTTGCAACCACTGTCCCTGGCAATTAACAAGATCCAGGGTTTTGGCTACTGAAGCCCTGGACCAACACAAAAGACTTATAACAAACTTCTATAATGAACATGTACGGATGATGTCACATATATCATAAAAGAGCATAAGGTCCTGGAAGAGGGCAGATTTATAGAGAAAACTAACTAAAAACTATGTTCATATTAACCTACAACTCCTTTGAACCATGCTGTGCTAGGTCTCCTGTACATTGATTGTCTCAGGGCAGTAGGATTACTTTATAACCTAATGTACGGATTTTTAAAATATGAATCCCCTGGTGTAGTAATATACCAGATACTTTCAGTACAAACAGTGGAATCTAAGAAGAAAGTGAATTAAAAGAATCTTTAGGAAATGAGAAGAATATTAAATTTGAAACTAAAGCTATTTTCCTTAATCACCCACAAGACCCTCTACTATTCTTCACTTGGCATTTGCCTATGCAGATTTCAAGTTTTCTAGGAAATTTTAAGAGAATATATGCTAGTTGTATTCTATGTTCCATATCCTCGTGTTCTTTTCTTCTAACTTGTGGCTGATTCCAGTATTTCTGTTAATACAACAGACTAGATGAGATTAAGCTATTTAGACTATCTGTCAAGTATTTGAGTTAATTGAAATTTTTTCCTAAAATATTTCCTATTCATTGACAGTATTTCAGAGTCTCTACAGAAAGCAATATTCTTTTGAAAAACTTTTATCTACAAAGTACTCAGTCAAGAGTGAAGGCTCTATATTCGGAAGAGGGATGGGACTCTGACTCTATCAGTTAAATAATTGTGACTTTGAGGAAGTTCCTCAGTTCTCTAGGCCTATTTCCCTTTACTTATAATAGCTCATATGATCCTAATTTACACAATTGTTGTGAAGATTAAAGAAGATAAAGCATGTAAAGCACAGTGCCCTGCAGAGTACATTCTCAATAAATCCTAGCAGTGTGATGCTGATGAAGGTGTTGATGTAACCAGGTTAATCAGTATTACTTACTACAAGGAATATTGGATTAGAATGAATGGTTGGCAAACCTTAGTGTGTGTTTAAAAATCACCTGGCATGCTTGTGTCCTGGGCCCACACCCCCATGGAGGCTGACTCAGTAGGGAGGAGAAGTGATTCTCCCAGGCAGGTCTCAAACAACCCTTTAAGAAGCACAGGTCTTGTGGATTCCAGGTTCCATCGTATGTCTAATCCATTAGGATTTCGAATGCTCTCTTCACCTTCCCATGGGTTTGTCCCTTGTTCGTTTTGCTCTTGCTCTCAGGCATGGCGACAGGGGACTTGCAGGTTTGGAGGGGAGAGTGGAATAGCCAGTGTCTCTCATGTGCACCCCGCTGATAGCTGCAGGTTCACAGAGCAGCGCTCTTTGTCTCTTTCATTTTATATCAGGAATTCATTTTATCTGCAATCAGAGTGGCTCTGGTTGCTGGCAAAAGAATATATTCCTTTGAGCCGGATTCATAAAGGGAGTACAACAAAGGAATGAACAAGAACCACTTTGTAATTAGTAACAAAGCATTGCAAAAACCGTAACAGAGGCAAACCAAAACCAGAAATGTGTTAAAATAGCAGTTTTCACTTTAGTTATTCAAAAGGACAAAATTAAATTACTGATCTAAATGGACATAAAGTGGATACAGGGAAAGAATTATGGTTGCGCATATATATATATGTGTGTGTGTGTATATATATATATATACACACACATATATATGATACATATATACATATATCATATATATGTATATTATATACACATATATTAATAATATATGCAGTGAAATAGTGTGTGTGATATGAAACTCCAATTGATATCACTGCCTACAATACTGAGACAATTGTTTAAATTATTCACTTTTCTGAAGGTATGGTATGCCAGTCAAAGAAAACAGCACTTCACAAATTTTCCGGTAAAGTGAAAGCTGGGACTTTCACAGTACTTCACAACAATCCTATAACTTTTTCATTTTGCAAATAAACTCTTATCCTAGCTTTCCTGCTTTTTGATGAACTACCTTTCCTGACCACCCGCTTTGATTCTGATTCCCTAATTTAGAATCAAATGTATTTTTTCCTTCCTGTGTGCCCAGAAGAGGTAAATGGTAGACGGTGACAAGATGGATGCCTGAGGCAAAGGCCTGAACACGGAATGCAAGACCGGGTTGTTGTTGCCTCTTGTAATTTGTTCTGTGAATCTCAAGTTGGAGTCCAACTGTGAAAAGTACAGCAGAAAACCTGGCCTCACTTTTAACAGCTACAAGCCAAGAGAATGTCAAGTCAACAGAGCCCACAGCCCCGTGGACAGAGATAGATAGCAACATGACTTTTTTTCCAACCAGGAGGATATCAGAACCCAGACAGGGAAGAGACCATGACTTTGCTAAGGGGGAAAACCAAAGCCTATGGGGAAAAAAAGCATCTTTGAATATAGAATATAAATATAGTCGATAATATTATAATAACTATGTATAGTGCCAGGTAGGTACTGGACTAACTTCATAAATTATATAGATGTCTAACCACAGTACACCTGAAACTAATATAAAATAATATTGAATGTCCACTATAATTGGAAAAAAAAGTATCTTTGAAACAGAGGCCCCTGAAGAATGAATCATAGATATTAACATTTATGAGTTATGATTTTTTTTTTTAATGCTTTGTCTCAGGATTTGCTTTGAGTAGTAAATGTTCCTGCTTTCTAGGGGATTGAATGATTTTTACAAGGTCTTGAGGGCCCAGTCATTCCACTGATAATTTCAAGGTGATGAGCTATCATGACTGTACAAACACAGAACACAGAAAGCTGATCAAATCATTTTCTTATGTGACATAAATTATTTCTGATCAAAGCCAGCTCCCAGAATGAAGTCAAATTATACAGCTGCTCCAATGGATTATGTAAAGCAGTCTGGCAACGAGAGCTGTAGGGTCTTTGTACTAATATTAGCTAAAATTGGGCCCATGTTTGACTCTTAAGAGCCAGTTGAAGCTAAAGTTTAAGAATTTCAGTCTTAATGGTGCTTTTCCTAAATGAAACAGCTGTCAAGCTCTGCCCCCAGCGAATATATACATCAAAGAAAGTAAGTCTGGTACAGTGGTTACTCATCATTGTGTCACAAAACAATGTTTCCCTATGCACTTACAAAAATGATACTTTTCCCATTCACATGCTAGCTTCACATCTGTCAGATCTCAAAGTTCACCGCTGAGGTGTCAAATAAAAGTGATTTGTTGGTAGAGATCTTTTATTTCTGAGTTTATTAAATTTCAGGCACAGACTCTGAGAGATTGATTGGTATACTCACTACATCCCATATTGTCCCTATGACTCAAATCAAAAGGTCTATATCTATATCAAGCAAAAAAGTGGATTTCGTGATTATTGCAAAACTCATTTTAATTAATACTTTCTGAAAAGGGCTTATTTCAATTTTACTTGGTATTTTTGCTGAATATTCTTCAGAGAACTCCACATTTAGATCAATAAGCAAAGCCTATTTTTACTTGTATATATTAAAAAAATCTATTTCCCTAATTGATTATGTGGTTTGAGGCTTGGTTAGCGCATCTTTCAAAATGTTACCCAGGGTCCAAACAGACTTCTGATGTGCTTAGAGAAATATTTGTAAACAAAGAAGACTCCTGTATATTCTTTCCTGCAGATTTGTAAATGGACTCAAAAAACACTTGTATACTATCTACTTGGCACATTTTATACAGAATATTTAAAAATCAAACCCGTCTAACTTAAAAAACTAACTAAATAAAGAGCTTAATCAAGGAGGTCAGGACATCTTTCAATTCTTTGCTTTGAATGAAAGTGTAAATTCAAAATGACAATATCCTTTTAGGAATAGACCAAAAAAGATATTGTACCTTGTATTCCAAGTGCCAAATTTTTCTCTCAAGATTTTCTTTATATTTCCATCAACTATTATCTTGGGATAAAGTTATAAGTCAAAGCAACACTTGTATTTCATATTCCTGAGCGACTCCCAGAGGGACAAATGACAGTGAGAGGGATAGGGCTTCGACAACTAATAACAGCAGGCACATGAGGAACACAGAAATGATGACATCCTTAATAGGCAAATGGAGTTTATATGCAGAAGCTCCAGAAATACAAGTAGAGGCTGCTTAAAGAAAGGCAGCCTCTGCGTGAGGGAACTGAAAGAAATCAGTTTCCTATGCTTTCCAATTTCAAGTACAGTAAACTTTTTTAGATAAATCTTGATTTTCATTAGAAAGAACATTTTCAGGAACATAAAGATACCTCACAGACAATCCAGAATTTTGGAATACATTTCTTGTAGAACTATAGCTGACAGATAAATCAATCAATATTAATCCATCTCTGATGAAAAGTTGAGGATTCACTTTTACTAGGACCATCTTTTCTGTTCCTATATGTTTGCATCTGGATGTCCTTTTGTGAGACAGAAAAGAACGTAAAGCCAAAAAAAATAAAATAAAGATAATCCCAATTGAAACAATGAGAAAATCTTTTGGAAAGCCTCACAATATTAAAGTTTATTTTTAAAAATTTGGCTGGAGATACAGTATATTTCACCATATTTTACGACAATGGAGAGTACCAAAGGAAATGTCTGGGTTGATGCATATGTGGTTAATAATTTAGCTTACACGATATTGACAGCTGCTACCCAATTTCTCCATTCTTAACACCAAAAGAGATATGTCCTCACGTTCTATCACTGTGGAAATCGCTGACATAGGATTCCCTCACAAAAGTACTTATGCCATTGACAGCCTG
The DNA here is from genome assembly GCF_004115265.2 of Rhinolophus ferrumequinum. Classification (NCBI taxonomy): domain Eukaryota; kingdom Metazoa; phylum Chordata; class Mammalia; order Chiroptera; family Rhinolophidae; genus Rhinolophus; species Rhinolophus ferrumequinum. Next base: position 31,358,694 of record NC_046296.1, on the reverse strand, counting down.
AATCATTTTCTGAAGGTGTGTTAGTATAATAATGAAATCTCATTGATGACAATCTAACAACATATTTTTGATCAGCACCCAGACTTGTATTTGATGCTTGGAAGAAAAATAGATATTTCATAGTTGATGGAACGGAGTCAGAGATAAATTGACTTACCCAAGAACCCACCAGCAGTGAGTAACAAATAGAATTACAATGCATTTCTCTTGATTCTTAGGGCCAGAGAGTGGTAGGCAACCAATTCAAGATGAACCGGAGATTATTTTTAAGTATAAAATAATTTGATGATACCCCGCCAATGCATTAATTCTGTTGAAGAAGTATATCATAAATTTATATTTGCACAAGATTTTTTTCTGCTAAAATGGCTCTAAAAATTGAATGAGATGTGTCATAAACTATTTGAAATATCCCAAATAAAATGATGTTTGAAGAAAATAGAAATGTGTTCATAAAAATATAACAATCTTTTAAGTAACAGGATGGGTTTATTGTTTAATTAATGCATCTGTGAAAATAATGAATTTTGTCTTTGTCCTGCCACGTTTTCTCTTAGTTCCTGGTTGACATGCTACCTATTTGAGTTATTAACCAGCACTTGCTGAGTGCTCCAGGGAAATTCAGTTTATCTTACATGTTTCTATATTCTAAGCTTTAAAAATAAAGGGCTACACTGAAAGATGCTTCTGTTTTATATAAATGCACAAAAAAGTGGTAGTGCTTATAATAAGCTAATTAGTGAGCTAAGTACTATCTCATGTAATCCAGAGTTCCATGATGTAGAACCAGGCATTATCAACTTTTTATATAAAAGGAAACTGAGGCTTAGAAAGGTTTAACACATCAGTCACAGCTAAATGTGATTTGGCATCAGAGCTCATGCTCTTTATCATTAGACTTCACCATTCCTCTTGTAAAGGTGGATGTCTTGAAATAGGAAGGCTGAATAGCTTACTGTAATAGCTAAACACACAATATAATAGCTATTACGTAATGGACTAACACCTCACTAGTAGAAGTATGGTCTGCAAACCAGCAGCATCAGCGTTACCTGGGTGTTTGTTAGGAATGTATTAGGTTGGTGCAAAAGTAATTGCGGTTTTTACAATTAATTTTAACCTTTTAAACCGCAATTACTTTTGCACAAACCTAATAGAATTTCAGCCTCCATCGCCTGACCTACTATCAGATTCTACATTTTAACAAGATGCATATATGATTCATATGAATATTACAGTTTGTGAAGCAGTGTCCTAAAGAACATTTAAGAAAGAATATACAGGAAAGAAAATGGCCACAGATTACCTGATTTTAAAAAGTAAATAATATCATTCTTTAAAAATAATTTTTGTCCTTAGGCTTTCAACCTAATTGTATACTGGGTAAATAATAAAACTGCCAAATGTGTGTACAAATAAAATAAAAGCAGTGTGAAAAACTCAAAGCATATAATCAACAATACAGGGCTACTGCCAAACTAGACTAATCATTCTAGTGGTTGGAATTATTTTTGCCTTTAACCTATATCTGATAGTCAAATCACGGAAAATTGGGCCAATAGTTTTATAAATTTCTTTCTACTGTTTATACAGTATTCAGTATAGAAAATGTCAAAACAAAAGCAATAATTGCCAATGAATATGTTTTTTTGGTACCACTTGGGAAGTATTCTTCCCTTCCCATATTTAAATATCATGTGGTGCTAGCCACATAAAAAAGGATGTGTCTTTAAGTATAGAAAGTCTGCTATATTTATCAGGTTCTTTTTTTATATGCCATGCAAAATCTAGCAAAGGGAACCACACGTTTCTAAATGTTGCAATGTTTAATAGTAGAGCTATAGTATCAGCCTGATGAAACACAGATTAAAATTTCCATGTTTATTTTATATTCATGAAAACATCTAGAAACCAACTTTTATATCATTGTCTAGAAAAAGGTCAACTAGATGAAATGAAAATGAAATGTCTCAGATAAATCATTCTCCTGCCAGTACATCCATTTTTTTTCCTTCCTTTGAAAGTATCTGCTTTAACCTAAATTAATTTTTATGAAAGTTATAGCTCCTTGTACCTCAGACAGACATGTTTTGATTTTTGATTTTTAGAATCTCCCTAGTTTTCTTGCTGCTATACTTTGATTCTGAGTAGCAAAATTGCCAGTCAGCTCCAATGCTGCAATTCTCCTTGATCAATATGCCTCAAGCTGGTTTACTTGTGCCCTTAAGCTGTTAAAACTCACTCTTTAATAGGAATCAACCCTGCAAAACACAGTTGTTCTTAGTTCAAGTGGTGTGTTTTGTGTGCTTGGCATAAAGAATATACTCCTTTTTAAAGGTCATCGAAGAAACTGATCAAACTACAATGCCAAAAACAGACCTTTTATCTCCTTTCCTTATTATCAGAGTAGGGCATTTGCATAACAATAAAACCATGTGAGATAATATAATGAGTATCAAAGTAGCTCATATGATTTCATCACCTGAGATATATGAGATTTATGTATATTATATACACATAATTCTGCTAGGATTCTTGGCTAAGAAACTTGAGCAATCAGCAAAAGTATTCATTTACAACTAAATCATTGCTCTTGTAATATAGCAAAATATTACTAAGATTTGTCTGTTTCCAAATTTTTCCAAATTCAGGTTCTTCTCAAATATTTTAAAGTGTCACAAACCATAAAAATTAGCTTGACTTGCACTATCGTTATTGATTCCTGATGACGATACTTCTCCAGCCATTAGCTATATGAACAATATACGTATTTTAAATTGTGCAATTAATCCAGTTTGAAACCAGATTGTAGTTTGGGGCATATCTGGGGAATGTGAAGATCACGCTATGCATTTATTAACTTAGGCAGTGAGTTCACTCATTAACTTATGAAGCTTAGGTTGGAAGTTGTTCAAGGTATTAGAATGGTTTTACAGGTTAGTTTTAGTCTAGAGAACAGTAACGCTAAGGGGAATTACAATCAGGAGGACAACGTTCAAGGCAAATATTGGTTCAAAAATAAGGATTTTGGCCCTTTGATGCAGAAAGGTCAGTGATAGAGTATCAGAACCATGAGGAGCAACCTTGAGAGCCTTGTAACAAAGACCTTACTGAGGCATCCAGCATTCGAAATGAAAACCTAGCTGTTGGCTACTGAGAATGTTCTGGCTTACAAAAGTTCATCTTCTTTATAGTTCAAGTATTGTCACAGAGGCTGTTATAGCCCCTACATCAGACAGGAGATTTCTTTTATATAACCTGCCTGAGATCTCCGCAAATATGTCCAAATGTTCACTGGGTTCACAAGATTACTGTGTATTCTTCCAGCCTTCTTGTCTTCAGGTAATTCAGAATCCTTATATCTGCCGGACAGTGGACCAATATCTGATTTAGTCACTGGCCCCACACAGTGATGGATAATAAATAGTGAGATATCAATGTAATACATCAAGCTTGAGTAAAAAAATATCAAATACAGTTATAAACATCACTCTCATTTCAATCCCCTGTAAGGAAGTTAAGAGAAGTGGTTTTATGCCTATTTTACACGTGCAGAACAACATGCTGGGAAGTTCAGTGACTTGCCCCAAATCACAAACCACTGAGGACAGAGCCAAAATGAAAAAACAGACATTTGCTCTTCTAAAAGCACTTTATTGTATAAATTCAGTTTAAATGAATATGCAAGAAAGATATTTAAATGGTGTTCAAAAAGATATTCAAATGTTTTGTTTATCATTAACCTAATTATGGAACCATAATGCCTTAAAGGTTTCTGAGATTCTTTTTCCCTTCTCTTCAGGGTTAATACCTTAAAATATTTTCTGTCCAGTGGAACCTCAGTTTAGTTCCTCTTCCAAACCTCTATCAGCACCTCAAATTCAGGAGGTACCTGAAGAAGAAAAGACTATTCCAAGTTTATACAACAAAGAAGGGCAAGTGACACTCCACTTCTGTCTCTAAATACTTACGTTTTATTCCTTTTTTTTTTTTTTAAGATGGAATCATTGCTTTGAAATGGCTGCCTACCTAGGGACTAGGTTTCCAAGTTTATGTTCATCTAGGTGATGACAGTGACTAGTTTTCTCAATGGAATGTAAGGAGGTACAATGTGCATGTTAATTCCTACTCAAAGCAGTTAAGAATTGGGCTGGTTTTCCCTGGTCTCTTTGTCTTTCCGCTGGATGGAGAAGTATCAAGTCCCCTTGAGGAAGGTTGATCTTTGAAATGTAAGCTACTTATGTTTCTTAATTACGTTATGGTAGGCTGTCTGACCAGGCATACCTGTACCTTACCTTAAAATGAGGAAAAAAAAAAATCCCCACTTTTATTGCGTTGAGCAACTGACATTTGAGGAGAATAGCTAGCATCACCATATTTTATGTAGTGTCTAAATTTCTTTTTTTAGTACAGTGATTCCAAATAAGGAACAATTTTGTCCCAGAAAGGATATTTGGTAATGTCTAGAGACATTTTTGGTTGTCGTAACTGGGGTGGAGGATAGCTGTGCTACTGGAATCTCGTAAGTAAAAATCAGGGATGCTGCTTGACAGCTTATGATGCAGAAAACATCCCAGCCTCCACTTCCCCAGAAAAGAACGAACCAACCCCAAACATCAGTGCCACTTCTGAGATGCTCCATTTTATTATAGAGGAAAAAAATGGCAGAATAATAAGTGTAGCAGGATATACAAGAGAGAAAACTAAGGAAATGTGTATAAATGAGCGCATTAAATCTTGACGTTTTTGAACTGGCTTCATCTTATCTGTGAAATGGTGGAGATGTTCAATACTAAGCTTAAGATGAGAAGCAGCATGCTCTCCTTAAGTATATGTGCTCTTTTTCCTATTTTTGTCATTGAATTTTACCAACTCAATCCTCTGTGTCCTCATTGGCTAATTTCATCTCAAGTATCGTATTTAAGCCTAAGAGCAGTGATGGGCAGAACGGGCCACTTCCAAGTGAGCCAGCCAGTTCGAGAGCTTTCCTTTTTGCTTGCCCATGCACTTTCCTTCTGGGGTCTAATCTGTATGAGAAGCCCAGGAAAGTTTGTACCTCTGTGGATAAGAAAACAATGTAAAAACTAGGACAAGGTTAGGTCATGTGTGGCAAGTAGATTTCTTTAACAAACAAGTCTTGCTCACTGACATCAAGTGTGTTATTGTTTCAGTATTTGAGAGCATGGGAAATGCAGACAAAAATCTGCAAGAATTCCTAGGTACCTTTACGGTTTGTTTTCCTCGACTTATGTAGTCCCTTTTTAAATGGATTTAATAAATAAAATGATCATCTTCATTAATTTTTTCTCTATCCATATTTTCTTTGCTTAAAGTATCATGATTGAATAGAAAATTGAATAAGCTTAAAATAATTAGCTATAATTTCATCATAAATGAAGATCATTTTTCTTTGACAGCATGAAGACTGACCACACTCTTCCCAGAATTGTTGTGTGGCATTTTACATCAAACTCAGAATAAGAATATTAGGCACCATGAGAGGAACTGAGAAATCTCTTAAAGGCATGATAATTAACAAATATAATAGAGTCTTCAAAAGCTTTAATTGATTTCAAATAAATGTTTTGGACAAACAGAGTATAGCTATTTTCCAGGATGCATTATCTCAAAGTGCAGTCCTGAAAAAAAGTACTAAATTAAGTAGTTTGGATAAATCATAAAGAGGTAACGAACTAATAAGGAATGATTTTCTCCCTTTATTCTCACCCATAAACAATACATTCAGGTCAGAAATAAATTCAGTAAGGAATAATTACATGCTAATAGTTTATTTTGAAGTGGATAAAAATTACCATTGTATACTTTCTGAACATTTACAATAATACAATAATTGAGAACTGTTTTCTAGAACACAGAAACCAAAGTTCGTATATTTTTGAAGCACCCAGGATTTGAAGCCTGTTTTTGTGATTTTGGACACAAACGCCTGAGGGCTAAATTTTAAAGAAAGCTAAATGATGAGAGACACGATATGCCAGTAACTGATGAAACTCCGGATGTAGGTGGACATTTCTCCCATTCTATGGGAGTTATGCATTGACTGCTTTGGACTCGCAAGTAGCCTGTAGCATAGAAACGAGCAAATGAGAACAATGGCAATTACACAAGGTAGTTATGGAGGTTGGCACAGAGAGGCATGTTAGAGAGGGGTCTGCAAATAAATTGATACGTGCTCAGGAATCCAGTATGACTTGACACTGCAAGTATTTCAGCTGCAAATGACATTTCTTTATTGTCATCTCACTCATTGGGGAAAATGATGTCATTTCTCAGACTTGCTATTTCTAGTTTAAGTACTGCAGTGAGACCATTATAACAACAAAATTTTTGTCAGAACCAAAACACACTGGACCCAAACAAAAGAGCAATGCAGGCTCATTTCCTAACTGAAGGAATAAAAATCATCTCTCCAAAGAATAGTGTTTCAACTTTGAACAAGTAACTTCATGTTCTTATTGCTTTATCAATGACACTAGTCTGCTCTCTTTCTCATCCTCAAAAGGATATTATATACTGCCAAGAGAAAGATAGGAAGGTAGGAAGCAGAGAGTTAGATTAAATGTATATGTAAATAAAATATTTTTGTATATTTAATATATATTTAAATATATAATAGGTACATATGAGTATATAATACGTGCTTATGTATTATAAATCTTCAGCTGTTAGACGTTTTTTCTGCATTCACAGAAACTAAACTAGAGAACATGGTCTTAATAGTAAATTTTAATTAATTCATTAATTCACTCCATAAAAAAATGTTGATTACATTCTACATCCCAGAGACCATTCATGATGTAGGGAATCCAAAGAAACATAAGACATGGCTCCTTTAAGACAAAGAGATCATGTTTTGATCATTAATGATTACTATTGTAAAACATTATGGCAAACACAATGATAGAAGCATGTGAGAAGCATGTGCTCATAGTAGGAGATTAATAGTAACACCATGTACACAATGATTCATCCTGCTTGAGAGGGTCAAGCTTACAGAACACCTCAAACTAGGACTTGAAGAATGATCAGGAGTTCCCCACACAGATAAAGAAAAAAAATCAGTGCAGGATTTAGAAGTAGATATATTTGTCTGAGGCATGTGGTATTATATTAGCTTAGTTTTTCTAGAAACATAGCTTAAGGCAAAATTTTATATATTAATTCTTTATTGGTGAGAGAAATCCCAAGAAAGCAGGAGAGAAGTAAATGGAGAGTGCGTATTGAAGGAAGGAGAATAAATACGACAAAAAGTATTATATTGCTGGTCACTATTTGAAATCTAGCACAAGTGATTTTCCTGAGCTAGTAGGTCGGTCTTCTGAGAGGACATATTTACTACTGCATTTTAAGAGAGTCTGTCCAGGAGAAGTAGGGTTAAGAACATATTCATTGTCTCCCACTTCCCATTAGTCAAAAGTTCAACTTCAGGGTTGCATGTGCATAGGTACCAAGTATGCCCTATGACATTTCACATCTCAGTGGAAACCAGGAAGCCCCACGGGAGAGGCAAGAGATGCAGAGCACAGGCATGAGGCAAGGTGCTATCATGTGAGGCTAGTTATCACAGAACATGGGTAAAATAAGGGGCCACAGATTAGGGGCAGAGAAAGTCCAAAGCAGCTGAATTGGCACTGAGAAGGTATCTGGTATGGCCCACTCCTTGCAGTCTTTGAGTTTTCATACCATCTACCCTAAAAGGGACATCCTCAGTGAAGAGGCCCATCCAGGCCCGGCATTGGGGAAGGAAATTGTAGGGTTCCAGTTAATAAGAGAATGTCCAAAAAGGGGAAGTATGAGCTCCTGTGGAGAGGACCATGGTGATAGAAGTTCAGAACAGTAACCTCTACAGAGTGTGGGGCCCAGGGTAGAAATCTAAGGATCTAAGGAGATTAGCTAGATCTAATGACATAACTTTATATCCATGGATGCCTAATAAGGTGATGTTGTGCTCCAATATGTACAACATGTATTTTTAAAAGGTGAGACAATGAAGGAGATAAGCAAGGATGGCCCAAGAATGTTAGTATATACGAGGTATGATCAAAATATATGGTGAATGTTTAAATAAATAAAAAAAGTATTACAGTAAAAGACACATTGCCATTAATCTCCCTCAGAATACTCCCCCTTGCTTCAAACACATTTATCCCATCGTTCTTGCCACTTTCTGAAGAGTTCTGGAAGTCCTCTTTCATGAGTGTCTTTAGTTACGCTGTCATAGCTGCCTCGATGTCCTGAATCGATTTAAAACATTTTTCTTTCATGGTCATTTTGACTTTGGGGAAGAGCTGGAAGTTGCATGGTGACATATCTGGTGAATAAGGTGAACGAGGACACACCATAATGTTTTCAGTTGACAGAAATTGCTGCACCAGAAGCTAAGAGTGACAATGGAGCATTGTCATGATGGAGGATAAAACCATTTGCCCATTTCTCAGGCTGTTTTCTAAGCACATTGTTTCAATGCTTGTAAAGACACTCAGGAAAGAGGACTTCCAGAACTGCTTCGGAAAGTGGCAAGAATGATGGGATAAGTGTGTTCTAAGCAAGGGATAGTATTTTGAGTGGGATTAATGGCAATGTGTCTTTTACCGTAATAACTTTTTTAAATTTAACCATTCACTATATGTTTTGATCACACCTTGTAGAAAAAGATAGAGACTAGGTACAGAAGATTTGGGCTGTAACGCAGTGTTTGTATTATTCTGATATTTTTACTAAATTAATTTTGCAAAAATTAATTAAAAACCTTCCTATCTAAAGAAACAAAGATATTTGATTAATTTCTAAGGCCCTTTCTGGTTCTAAAAATGCATAGCTTATTTCCACTTCTCCCCACCACTAAAAAAGCAACTCAAAAATAATAATTGCGTATGCCCTTATCCTTATTATATAAAAGGTGTTAATAACATAAAACCCATGGGAAAACAATGACAAAACTAATAACTATGCTTTTATTGGGTTTGAATAGATATGTTTTCTAAAGAAGTGTCAGGTTTCACCTGAAATTATACACTGAAATGTATACCAGCTGAGAATGAACAAAAGGTAAGTAAATAAATATCACTTGTAAAATAATTAAATAAATAATAAAAAGCAACAATGAATTTTATCCTGGCCAGGAACTCAGCCATGAAATCTGTTAAGAATTGAGAGGTTCCCAGTAGAACCACTTAGATAAAGACTAGAAACTTCATAACAGTCCCTCTATGCCCAGAATGTGAACCACAGAAGCACTCTATGACTTGTCATATTACTAAAATGTTTATTTTACATGTCCTGGTCTTGTCAAAGGCCACCCCTGTTAACTACAACTATCTCAGAACTGTAGAACAAGGCAAACATTCCTAGGATATAACCAGTGAACTAAGTCCTAAGATGTTTAGACTTTTGTTTTGGACAGATCTAGTACTTTCAACTTTGTCTTTTGCTGTGTTAAAATATTTTAAAAAGCTCTTCCATTTCCCTTCATCATCATTTCATATGGGATAGATCATTTAGCATCCGATATTTAAGATAGACATGATTGCAGAAAAAAGTTTAGTCTTCAATAAATTTGGCCCTGTGGATAAATTGAATAAATTGTTAAGTTCCTATTTCCTTCATTTAAGCATCAGCAATTGGGAACTTTTTCAATAGTGTACAAAGAAATTATGTTTAAGAAGCATTGCTATAGGTGCTATTATTCTACTAGAGATTGATCTCCAGTCTGGTGTTCTCAAAGATTTTCATGAAGGTTTAACCTGTCTATTAATTGAAATCACAAACTAAAATTCTTTTATTTCCAGGATGGATGTCAGAGTTAGGGACGAGCAGGACAAACATATGCTTGACAGTTTTAAAGATTAGAGACTTTAAACTTCTAAATCTTTTAAAATGTATTTATAAATATTAAAATAATGATTTTTAAATGATACATTAAACACAAAGACTGACTTAAGAACTTTAATGGGAACTAAGTTAGTTCTCGATAAAAACATCAGACACTTATATTCCCACCAGTAGTGTAAGAGGTTCCAATTTTTCCACATCCTCACAAACATTTATCTGTTTTTTTAAAATAACTATCCTAATTGTGAAGTGATATCTTATTGTAGTTTTTATATACATTTCCCTGATAATTAATGATACTAAGCATCTAGAAATGTCTGTGTAAGTCCTTTGCCCAGTTTTTAATCAGGGTTTTTGTTTTTTTTTTTTTTTTTTTTTTTGCTATTGAGTTTTAGGAGTTCCCTATATATTTGGTAAATTAACTCCTATCAGATACGTGGTTGGCAAATATTTGTCCTACTCCATAGGTTGCCTTTTAATTCTGTTGTTTCCTTTGCTGTGCAGAAGCTTCTTAGTTTGATGTCATTCTTCTTATCTATTCTAGTTTTTGTTGCCTGTACTTTTGGTGTTATATCCACAGAAATTATTTCCAAGACCAATGTCAAGAAGCTGTTTCCCTATGTTATCTTCTAGTTTTACAGTTTCAGATCTTATGTTTATCTTTAATTCATTTTGAGTTAATTTTTGTGTATGGTATAAAATCTGGGTCCAATTTCTTTTTCTTTCCTTTTCTTTTTTTTTTTTTTTACATATGACTATGCAGTATTTTCAACACCATTTGTTGAATTTCCCACTGTGTGTTCTTGGCATGCTTGACAAACACCAATTGACTATACATGTGGGTTTGTTTCTGGGCTATTTTGTTCCACTGGCTGGCTGTCTGCTTTTATGCTAACACCATACTGTTTTAATTACTGTAATTTTGTAATATATTTGAAATCAGGAAGTGTGATATGTCCGGATTTGTACTTCTTTCTCAAGATCACTTTCGCTATTCTGTCTTTTGTGGTTCTATATGAATATTAGGATAGCTTTTTCTATTTCTGTTAAAAAAAAATGCCATTGGGATTTTTATGGGAGGGATAGCATTGAATCTACAGATTGCTTTGGGTAGTCTGGACATTTTAAAAATATTAAGTCTTCCAATCCATCAACACAGGGTGCTTTTCTATTTATTTTGTCTTCCTTACTTTCATCGATGTTTTATGGTTTTCAGTGTACAAATTGTTCACTTCTTTGGTTAAGTTTATTCCTAAATATTTTATTATTTTTTGTGCTACTGTAAATGTGATTATTTTCTTAATTTTGCTTTTATAGGATTCATTGTTAGACAACTGATTTTTGTATGTTGATTTTATATCCTGCAACTTTAATTTGCAGATTAGTTCTAACAGGAATGTAAAATGGTACAGTAGCTATGGAAAACAGTACAGAGTTTCATAACAATATTGAAAATAGAATTGCCATATGATACAGCAATCCCACTTCTGGGTATATATCCAAAAGAATTAAAATCAGGATCTGGAAGAGATATGTGCACTCCCATGTTCATTGCAGTTTATTTTTCACAACGGCCAAGATGAGGAAACAACCCAACTGCCTAGCTACAGAATGGATAAAAAAAATGTGGTATATACATACAATGGAATATTATTCAGCCTTAAAAAGTGGGGAGAGATTCTGCTATTTTTGACAACATGGATAAACCTTGAGGACATTATGATGAGCAAAATTAGCCAGTCAGAGAAGGACAAACAAGGCATGATTCCATTTATATGAGGCATCTAAAATAGTCAAACTCACAGAAGCAGAAAATGCAGTAGAGGTTGTCAGGGCTAGCGGTGCAGGAAATGGGGAGTTGTTTTACAGTGGGCATAAAGTTTCAGTTATCCTCAACGATTAAGTTCTAAATATCTCCTGACAACATAGTCTCTATAGGTATAATATTGTCCACTTTAAAATTTGTTAAGAGGATAGATCTTATGTTAAGGGTTCATATCACAAAAAAAAGGAAACACAAAAAATGGCGGCGTGAGGTGAGCCTCTGTAAAGCTCCCCTGGAATTTACAACTAATTGAATGACTATAACTCCACAAATGATTCCCTGCAGAGCAGACAGGCAAGACAAAGAGGCCCACTACTGAATTCACCTAAAGGTGGGCGAATTGGGCGAGCGGGGGAGGAGGGAAGGGAGAAGTGCGGAGACGGAGCCGTGCAGGCACAGGATGCAGACATAGCTCGGTACTCCGAGCTTGCTGCATCCTGGAACTACTGCAGCTGCGGGAGAGGAAAGAACTCGGACTGCTAGGGCTCCATTTATGGCCCACAGGGCTGAGGGGACAGCATATAAAACGGCTGAACCCAACGGTCACAGCAGAGACCTCGGAGAAAAGACTGAGGGAAGAAGGCTGAAAACGGTGGTTTAAGCCCTCACTGCTGAGCAGAGAACGGAAACCTTAGGCACTGAGACTAGCTGCCCCCTCCCTACCCTCCCAGAGCTCACCCCGCCCCACCTGCCCAATGCTAGAAGCAGAAGAGTAGGAGTGTCAGATCAAAAGAACAGAATACTTGCTGTTGTGAGAACTGTGGACCACAGACACAGATTCACAGCCCAACTAGTTCCAGCAAAGGGGAGGGAGCTGTGGAAGAAGGACTGGCTGTGGTGGTGGTAGCTGCCATTACTCTGGGCCATCTCTCACAACTCAGCTCGCCCCTGGCTCCACCATCTGGGCGGATCTCTGCAGGAGTAAACAGAACTGCTGAAACATACGGGCTCTGAATCTGGTGCAGGAAGAGCTTTGGAACTTCAAAAGCTCTCCGCATACCCACACGGACACTATGCATTGAGACCCAGGCGAACTATTAACAGAAGAGAAGCCCGTCTCCCAGGGAATCCCCACATTGTGTGAGAAGCTGGAATAGTGCGGAGAAAACATAGCACTACCGTTGAGAGAGAAAAAAAGGCTGCAGTCGGAGAGAAAATAAAACATTCTACCAACAAGTATTGGAAAACAAAAGAAAGACCTCCTCCTATCAACCTGTTACAGAAGCCACTCCTGTAGATGTCTAGGAAGAGAAATAATAAATCAGTAATTGCCATGAATAACCAAGGCAACAAGACAGCTCAGAAAGAAAGTGAAAAGTCTCCAGAAAAGGAACTTAAACATATGGAAATATGTGACTTAAATGACAGAGAATTCAAGATTGCAGTTCTGAAAAAACTCAACAAGATGCAAGAAAACACAGAAAGACAGTTTAATGAACTCAGAAACATAATCAAAGAACAACACGAGCATTTTACAAAAAAGATTGAAATTTTAAAAACGAACCAAATAGAATTTCTGGAGATTAAGAACTTAATAGAAGAAATTAAGAATGAAATAGCCAGCTTAGGTAGTAGAGTGGACCAGATGGAGGAAAGAATCAGTGACATCGAAGATAGAAACCTGGAAATTATACGGATGGAAGAAGGAAGAGACTTGAGACTTAAAAGAAATGAAAGAACTCTACAAGAACTTTCTGACTCCATCAGAAAGAGCAATATAAGAATAATGGGCATACCAGAAGGAGAAGAAAGAGAGAAGGGAACAGAGAATATATTCAAACAAATAGTCAATGAGAACTTCCAAAATTTGTGGACAGAACTGGATCTTTGAATACAAGAAGCAAATAGAACACCTAATTACCTTAATCCCAACAGACCTTCGCCAAGGTGCATTATATTGAAACTGTCTAAAATCAACGACAAAGAAAGAATCCTTAAGGCAGCCAGGGAAAAGAAGACGGTAACCTACAAAGGAAAGCGCATTAGATTATCATCAGATTTTTCAGCAGAAACTCTACAAGCCAGGTGGGAGTGAAACCAAATATTCAAACTATTGAAAGAGAGAAATTATGAGCCAAGAATAATAATATATCCAGCAAAGATATCCTTTAGATATGAAGGAGGAATAAAGACCTTTACACACATACAGAAGCTGAGGGAATTTTCTAATACACGACCTGCACTACAAGAAATACTAAAGAAGGCTATTCGACCACCATCAACAGGGACAATTTGTGGCAACCAAAACATAAAAAGGGGGAGAGCAAAGGCCTGAACCGGAATATGGGAATGGAGAAAGAAAGCGTGCTGAAGAAAATGGAATACTCTAAATATCAAACTTTCTTTTACATAAACTTAAGGGTAACCACTCAAAAAAAAAAAAAAAAATCCAGAACTGAAATATATACTTTAATAAAAGAAGAAACAGAGGGAAACATCATAGAATACCACCACACAGAAATAACAGACAACAACAAAAAGGCAAAGAAACAATGGAGACACAGCCTTACCAGAAAACTAAAGATAGAATGACAGGAAATTCTCACATATCAATAATCACCCTAAATGTAAATGGACTGAACTCACCAATAAAAAGGCACAGAGTAGCAGATTGGATCAAAAAACTAAACCCAACCACATGCTGTCTTCAAGAGACACATCTCAGCTACAAGGACAAGCATAGACTCAAAGTGAAAGGGTGGAAATTGACACTCCAAGCAAATGGTATCCAGAGAAAATCAGGTGTAGCCATACTGATATCAGATGAAACAGACTTGAGGGAGAAAAAGGTAACAAGAGACAAAGATGGACATTTCATAATGGTAAAGGGGACTACACAACAAAAAGACATAACAGTTATCAATATTTATGCCCCCAATCAGGTAGCACTGAAATATACCTAGCAACTACTAACAGAACTAAAGGGAGAAATTGACCCAAACACAATTATACTAGAGGACTTAAATACATCATTGACAGATATGGATAGATCATCCAAACAGAAAATAAATAACAAAATAGTAGCCCTAAATGACACATTAGATGAAATGGATATAATTGACATATATAGAGCACTTCATCCTAAAACATCAGACTATACATTTTTTTTCTAGTGTACATGGAACATTCTCAAGGATAGACCATATATTGGGACATAAATTCAGCCTGAGCAAATTTAAGAAGATTGAAATCATACCAAGCATATTCTCTGATCACAAAGTTTTGAAATTGGATATCAACTGCAAACAGAAAGCAGGAAAAAACACAAATACATGCAGATTAAAAAACATACTTTAAAAGAACAACCGGGTCAAAGAAGAAATTAGAGGAGAGATCAAAAGATACATAAAAACAAATGACAATGAAAATACATCCTACCAAAATTTTTGGGATGCAGCGAAAGCAGTTTTAAAAGGGAAATTTATATCATTACAGGCCTATCTCAAGAAACAAGAAAAATCCCAAATAAATAACCTCATGTTACACCTTAAAGAACTAGAAAAAGAAGAACAAATGAAACCCAAGATCAGCAGAAGAAAGGAAATAACAAAAATCAGAGCAGAACTAAATGAAATAGGGAACAAAAAGACAATAGAAAAAAATTAATGTGACAAAGAGCAGTTTCTTTGAAAAGATTAACAAAATTGACAAACCCTTGGCTAGACTCACTAAGATAAAAAGAGAGAAGACACTAATTAACAAAATCAGAAATGAAAAAGGGGAAGTTATCACGGACACCACAGAAATACAAAGGATTATCCAAGAACACTATGAAAGATTATATGCCACCAAATTCAATAACTTAGAAGAAATGGACAAGTTCTTAGAAACATATAGCCTTCCTAGGCTGAACCACGAAGAACTGGAAAATCTAAACAGACTGATCACCAGTAATGAAATTGAATCAGTCATCCAAAACCTTCCCAGAAGCAAAAGTCCTGGACCAGATGACTTCACTAGTGAATTCTACCAAACCTTCAAAGAGGACCTAATACCAATCCTGCTCAAACTCATCCAAAAAACTGAAGAAGAGACAGTACTCCCTAACTCATTTTATGAGGCAAACATTACCCTGATACCAAAACCTGGTAAGGACAACACACATAAGAAAACTACAGACCAATATCTCTGATGAATACAGATGCAAAAATCCTAAACAAAATTTTAGCAAATCGAATACAACATTAAAAAGATTATTCATCACGACCAAGTGGGGGTCATCCCCAGGGCACAAGGATGGTTCAACATCCGCAAATCCATCAATGTGATACATCACATAAACAAAATAAAGGACAAAAATCATGTGATTATATCAATTGATGCAAAAAAAGCATTTGACAAGATACAACATCAATTTATGATTAAAACACTTAATAAAATAGGTATAGAAGGAAAATACCTTAACATAATAAAGGCCATGTATAACAAACCCTCAGCTAATCTCATAATTAATGGTGAAAAACTGAAGCCCTTTGCTCTACGTTCAGGAACAAGACAGGGCTGTCCCCTATCACCTCTGCTCTTCAACATAGTGTTGGAAGTCCTGCCAGAGCAATCAGGCAAGAGAAAGAAATAAAAGGCATCCAAATTGGGAATGAAGAAGTTAAATTGTCACTCTTGAAGATGACATGATGCTATATATAGAAAACCCTCAAGACTCCAACAAAAAGCTATTAGAAACAATCAACGAATACAGTAAAGTTGCCAGCTACAAAATCAACGTACAAAAGTCCATTGCATTCCTATATACTAACAATGAAATCTCAGAAAAAGAAATACAAAAAGTATTATAAAAAAAAATGCAATTGCAGCAAAAAGAATAAAATACCTAGGAATAAACTTAACCAAGGATGTGAAAGACCTATATGCTGAAAACTATAAGATATTTTTAAAAGAAATTGAAGAAGACACAAAGAAATGGAAAGACGTTCCATGCTCATGGATTGGAAGAATCAACATAGTTAAAAATGGCCATATTACCCAAAGCAATATACAGATTTAATGCAATCCCCATCAAAATCCCCATGGCATTTTCTAAAGAAATAGAACCAAAAAATCATCAGATTTGTTTGGAACCACAAAAGATCCCGAATAGCCAAAGTAATCTTAAGAAAAAAGAACAATGCTGGAGGTATCACACTCCCTGACTTTAGCTTGTACTACAGGGCTACAATAATCAAAACAGCATGGTATTCACAGAGAAACAGACACATAGACCAGGAATAGAATTGAGAACCCAGAAATAAAACCACATAAATATGGACAGATATTTTGACAAAGAAGCAAAAACCATACAATGGAGAAAAGACAGCCTCTTCAATAAATGGTGCTGGGAGAATTGGATAGCCACGTGCAAAAGAATGAAACTGGACTGCTATCTGTCACCGTGTACCAAAATTAATTAAAAATGGATCAAAGACTTAAGCATAAAACCTGACACAATAAACTGCATAGAAGAAAACATAGGTACTAAACTTACAGACCTTGGGTTCAAAGAGCATTTTATGAATTTGACTCCAAAGACAAGGGAAGTAAAAGCTAAAATAAACCAATGGGACTGTATATGAAACTTAAAAGCTTCTGCACAGCAAAAGAAACCATCGACAAAATAAAGAGGCAACCAACTGAATGGGAGAAGATTTTTGCAAACAATGCCTCCGATCATGGGCTAATATGCAAAATATACAAGGAACTCATGTGACTCAACAACAAAAAAACAAACAACCCAATTGAAAAATGGGCAGACGACCTGAAGAGACATTTCTCCAAAGAGGACATACAAATGGTAAATAGACATATGAAAAAATGCTCAACATCACTAATCATCAGAGAAATGCAAATAAAAACCACAATGAGATACCACCTCACCCCAGTCAGAATGGCTATCGTCAACAAGACAAATAGTAACAAGTGTTGGAGAGGCTGTGGAGAAAAAGGAACCCTCATACACTGTTGGTGGGAATACAGACTGGTGCAACCATTATGGAAGGCAGTGTGGAGGTTCCTCAAAAAATTACAAATAGAATTACCATATGACCCAGCAATCCTTCTCCTGGGAATCTACCCAAAACATCTGAAAACTTTTATACATAAAGACACGTGTGCTCCAATGTTCATTGCAGCTTTGTTTATGGTGGCCAAGACATAGAAACAACCAAAATGTCCTTCGATAGGTGAATGGATAAAGAAGTTGTGGTATATATACACAATGGAATACTATTCGGCGGTAAGAAAAGATGATATAGGAACATTTGTGACAACATGGATGGATCTTGAGAGTATAATGCTAAGTGAAATAAGTCAGACAGAAAAAGTAGAGAACCATATGATTTCACTGATGTGTGGTATATAAACCAAAAACAGCAAAAGAACAAGACAAACAAATGAGAAACAAAAACTCATAGACACAGACAATAGTTTAGTGGTTACCAGGGGGTAAGGGGGGTGGGGGGTGGGAGATGAGGGTAAAGGGGTCAAATATATGGTGATGGAAGGAGAACTGACTCTGGGTGGTGAACACACAATGGAATTTATAGATGATGTAATACAGAATTGTACACCTGAAATCTATGTAACTTTACTAACAATTGTCACCCCAATAAATTAAAAAAAAAAAAAAGGTCCTATGGGGAAAAACAAAAGGAAACAAAGAACAGAAGGAAATTTTAGAAGCTGTGAGATGTGTGTATTTCCTGATTGTCATAATGATTTTATGATTATTTGCAAAGATGCAAAATCACCAAATTGTACACATTAAATATGTGTAGTTTTTGTATATCAATTAAACCTCAAGAAAGTTGTTTAAAAAAAAGAAAGAAAGAAAGAAAGAAAGAAAGAAAGAAAGAAAGAAAGAAAGAAAGAAAGAAAGAAAGAAAGAAAAAGAAAGCTGCCATAGACCAAGACCTATGGAAGACTTAGGTTCTTATTTTCTACTCTTTTCTAATTGTCTCACTTTCTAAGTATCTTCTTCTTTCTTGAAATCCATCCCAGTTACTACGTGTCAAATATAATGTCCTTGGGTTAACCATACAATTCACATTCTCCTCAAAACACTATACTGAGGCCCATTTGTTTACCAGTCAACCCTCCCCCAATTATCACTGCTATCTCATTTGAACCAAAAAGATTAAACGAGCTTCAACAACTGCTTGGATTGAAATTTGAATTTGCAATTTTAGTTTTGCATGCTTTCCATTACCAGTGGTTACCCAGCAAAGCTTTAATAGTCCATTTGTATTCTCAGTTAAATATGACTTACTGTCCATCGACGGATGAATGGATAAAGAATAGGTGGGCCATATATACAACGGAATATTAGTTGGCCATGGATGGGAATAAGTTCTTGCCATCTGTGGTAGCATAGATAGACCTAGAGGGTATTGTGCTGAATGGAGTATGTCAGACAGAGAAAGAGAGATGCAATGTGATTTTGCTTATATACGGAATCTAAAGAACAAAATAAACAAACAAACAAAACAGAAACACTCATAGATACAGAGAACATTTTGATGGTCGTCAGCTGGAGGAGTGTTGGGGGTGAGTGAAAAGGGGGAAGGGATTAAGAAGTACAAATTTGGTAGTCAAGGTGATACAGTGTATAGCATAAGGAACATAGTCAATAATATTGCAATATCTATGTATGGTGTCAGGTGGGTACTAGATTTATCAGGGTGATAGATGGGTGGGGGGTTGGAAAGCAGGATAAAAAAGGTGAAGGGATTAAGAAGTACAAATTGGTAGTTACAAAATAGTCATGGGGATGTAAAGTAAAGCACAGAGAATATAGTCAATAATATGGTAACAAGTATGAATAATACCAGGTGGGTACTAGACTAGCCAGGGTGATCACTTTTTAAATTATATAAATGCTAACCACTATGTTGTACACCTGAAATTAATTTTGAATGTCCAAATAAGTAAATAATTAAAAAAAGAATATAAGAGAAACAGGTACTGGTGAAGATGTGGTGAAAATGGAATACTTATACAGTGTTGGTGAAACTATAAATTGGTACAACCATTATGAAAAACAATGTGGAGGTTCCTCAAAAAATTAAAAATAGATCTACCATATTATCCAGCATTTCTGCTTCTGGGTACATACACCCAAAGGAAATGGAAACAGGATTTCGATAAAGTGTATGCACTCCCATGTTTACCACAGCATTATTTACAATAGCCAAAACATGGATATAATCTAAATGCGCACCGATGGATGAACAAGATGTGGTATACATACATAATGGAATATCATTCAGCCACAAGAAAGGAGGATATCTTGCCATCATGGATGGACCTTGAGAACATTATGCTAAGTGAGATAAGTCAGACAGAAAGACAGTACTGTATGGTATCACTTATATATGGAATCTTAAAAAAAAAAAAAAAAATCAAACCTAATTTAAAAAAAAAAGTAAAGTGGTGGTTACTAGGGGATGGAGGGCGAGGAGAAAAGATTGGTAGTGTTTAGGGATACAAACTTATAATGAGCAGTAAGTAAGTCATAGAGATGTAATGCCCAGTATAATGCATATAGACAATAATAGTGTACCATAATTATGTTATGCAATAAGTATCTCAACAGCTATCATATTACAATATCTACATGCATCAGAATAGCACATTGTAAACATTAAATTTACACAACGTTCTATGTTAAATTTATTCAATAAAAATGTCTTTGTCAAATTATACAAAAAAAGACCAATGTTATTATTTCTTTACAGATTATAATTTGAAATTAAGGTTTCCACTAAGAATTTCTTTTAGCAAGGACTGTTGCTAAATATATTTTCATGCTAGGTTTTATTTAATTTTTTTTCAAGGCATATTTAATTGATTCAAGATTGTTTTTTGTTTGAAGTGATCACTTCCAAACAAACTCACAATGGTAGAATGGAAAGATGAGGATTCTGATAGAATAAGACAGAATGAAAGTGAGTTGGGTTGGGAAAGAAGCAAAGAAGGAATTGTCTGAATGCCATGAGAACAAGCATTTAAAGTCATTTCAAAATTTCCAGAAATAGTTGATGCAAACACAAAAACTATCACTTCCAATCTGGTAATAAAAATATTGCCTCCTGATATTTTCCTTTAATGCTTACAATAAAAAACATGTACTCCTATGTCACTATATTTTGTGGATATTAAGATTGTTGAAACTTTTTCTTCTTCCCAAGAGAACTCTGATTTTTAAATATTTTATAGGAGATATGAAATATTAAGGTATGTCTTCTGACATTAATCTTTCCCAAGTGAAGTAACTTCTATAGAATTTAAATTTTAATGTACATTTGCAACATTTCAACTTATAATTTGATTTTCTTTCTGCATGTCCAGCACTTTAGTACAATGTGCTGTTGGTGATGAGGATATATATGAAAACAATACACATTTAATTAAGCATCCTCCTCAAGAATTATGGCAAAAATGACTTTGGAACTTCAAAGTCTCTGTGAGAAAATAAAATGAGAGTTCATCTTATGTTTACAGACAGGTTTAATTAATGAGTGTGTGAAAATATAGATCACACTTTTAATTAAACATGTTCAATGATAGCAGAGATTTTAGACATCAAACAACAACCAACACTCAAAAGCTATGACTGAACCTACCTCATTCACCACATTATAATTACCCAACTGGAGAAAATACCCTGAGACTGAAGGTCCCAGTTTTTAAATTAATTTAATTTTCTTAACTGTTAAGAAGTATCTTGGGGGGAATATTTATTGGACTTATATGCAGAATGTTAATTTATAAGGATACAAATAAGTTATTTCATTTATTCCAGTGATAAATATTCATTAACTATTGAATGGATGTAAGGCATTTGAATTATTTATTGCTGTATAACAAATTACCACCAACTCAGCAGCCTTAAACTATACACATTTATTTTTTCACAGTTTCTTTAGATCAGGAAGCCCAGCATGGTTTAGCTGGGTCCTGTACTTCAATGTTTCTCAGTAGGCTACCATCAAGGCATTGACCAGTACTGGGGTCTCATCTGAGGCTTGACTGGGGAAGGATCTGCTTCCAGGCTCCTGAGGTTATCAACATATTCAGAGACTTATAAGCTGTGAGATGAAGGCCTTAGCAACTTGTTGACTGTTGACCAGAGACCACCCTTATTCCTTGCCATGTGGGTCTATCCATATGGCAGCATGTTTTATCAAAGCCAGCAAGGGTAAGAGCCAATAGACAGAGTCTGCTAGCAAGATGGAAGTTACAATCTTCTATCATGTTTGCCATAATCTATTAGTAAGAAGTAAGTTACAGGTTCTGTCCACTATCAAGGAGAGTGGATCGAAATACCATGAGGCAGAACAGTCATTTTAGAGTCTGTCCATGAGAGCACTGTTCCAGATCTCTGGACAGAGTAGTGTATTTGAAAGACAAAATACTTGTTTTTATGGTAAAAACAAAACAAAGGAAAAAAAAAACAAGAAAAAATATGACACGTTGATAATCTTTCCTTATCCTTTATCACTTTGGTTGACAATAATTTTACATAATTACTATAATTATTGTGACTGTTGTCTGGGTTTATATGATGAACTGACAGAGATAGAGAAAATTAACTGTGAGATTATTAAAGTGAACCAAACATGAAGTTATGAGATTCTGTTTTAGTCTGGGAGCAGTGGAATGGAAAGAAACTAGCAAATACAGAAAAAGAAAAGATACTGTTGACTCACTGCTCTTAGAAAAGGGAGAATAAAAAAGAGAGGCAGCAAGGATGGACTCAAAATGGTCAGTCTTAGCATTTGGGAGAGTAATGATGTCTATGAACATACACTAAAAGAAAACTTATTTAGGCAGAAAAATAATGAATTTATTTTAGACATAATTGGTCAAAGGTAAAATAAAAAAAAAAAACTTCAAGTGAAAATGTCCTTCAAAAAGTAAGAGAGGCAGAATATAAGTTTCAAAGAGAGAATAGAGTTTCTGAAATATAAAATTGCCCTTAAAATAGTTAGACTTTGATTATGTGGAAAAATCTGCTCCATCCAACTTAAAGAGTATGTAATAGGAATGATATTTCTTTAAAAAGAAATAATGTACTTCGATATTAGAAGAGTTTTTAAGAATGATCTTGGTTTTATCTGTTTTAAATATGAAACATGAAAAATCTGAGATCTTGAGACCTCTTTTTATACCCTGTTATCTTTCCAGCTCTGTGCCTCTGTCAATGCCAGCCCTCTTGGCACATCTTCCTCCTGGCACCTTACTAAATATTGAGTATGGGTCCAACACTGTGGTTCTAGCTCTGGTGCTAATTATCAGTCATGAAACACAGGCAAGTTGTTTTACTCCTCTGAGTCTCATATTATTTCTACCAATGGGAAAACCATGTTTCCCACAAACCTTACTAAGTATTCATTAATGCAAATGGCTTATTTATGCGAATAGCTCTAATAAATTAAAATGGAACTATTATTACTATTATTAATGAAAGATTCTGGTGTTTATGCTATTGTCTTTATTCCTTTTATATTTGTTATAAATGTTACAAATTCTATTCGATTTCTAGTTTTTTCACATTTAGCTCTTTTGAGTTAAGAGAGACCTCAAGGTTTAAGGGAAATGACCATAGATACACCAACTTTTAAGTGTCATAGTACTTTGCAAATATGGAGAGGTGGCATATATTCAGTAAATATTTAATAATTTGATTTTATATAACGCATTTGTTTTGTTTATTGTGTATTTGCCTCTGCTATAATACAAGCTCCACAAAGGCAGAGATTGTTGTCTGTTTTGTTCCCTTTTGTATCCATTTTCCTAGAGGGGCGTTTGGCACATATCAGGCATCTGATAATATTTATTAAATAAATAGATGACTTAATTCATTCTTTCATTCATTTAGGTTAGTTTCATTAAAAGGAAATAATATTTAGATAATCAAGGTAACCATGCACTGGTTTAATTATTCTGATGATTAAGGAAAAAGTATATTTTTAAGTTTTTTTGCTATCTAGCATATTTGATACATATGGACTCAAAGATGAACCAGTAGGATTTGGAAAGAAAGTTGCTTGAACCACTAAGGAAAACAGCATTACTAGGAAATCTTTGGGCTTACAAGTTGTAGTAATTTTCCTTTTCTTTTTCTTACTTTGCTGTTAGAAACTCGCTTTGCTTTTCCATTGGGATATTTTGAAACTGCAAAATATTGTAATGGACGTTGATCTCTTCATAGCGCCAGTTACTAGTGGGTAAGTCCTCCTCATGTAATGCAGATACCCATTAGCTGCTCTACAGTAGAGTTTCACAAATGTTTGCTTTCAGACTTGAAACAGACTGTAGAAACAAAAGATTCCCAGGACAAGACTCAGAAATTGTGAAAAGCTTAATGGTTAAAGTAGAAAGAAAATTAAAAGGATTTGGTTACAACTGCCAAAAGCATGTTTATTTTCATGTAACAGAAGTGGTGAGGAAAAAACAAAAACAAAAAAAATGGACAAAATAAGGCACAAGAAATGTCCAACAGTAAAATCGTATCAAATGGAGATTTAAGGCCTCTGGAAATGTCATATGAAGGCAGATGCTATATTTTACATGTTTTCTTTTTAGATATCATCAAAAAAATTTGGTCAATACAGACTTGAGCATAGGCTATCATGAAGTAATTCTCTCAACAAAAATTTAATGAGGGCCTATTACATAGCAAACATAGTGATAAGGACATTTTCTTCATCACAATCCTTGGTTTCCATGAGATTATGCAGTAATGAAAAAAATACATTAACATACCAATATAATATGTCTTTGGTTCATTTTTCAAAATTAATTTTGAAATTGGAAGAGCCATTGGATTTTTAAAACAAAGACATAGGTAATGGACATAAAGTTTTATATATATATGTGTATGTATATATATATATATATATATATATATATATATATATATATATATATATATATATATATAAACTTCCTCTTTTATCATGGTTACATTGCAACTCTCCACTTAAAAAAAAATTGTATTTTTCTCAAGAAGTAAACAGTGTTTGACAAAATCCAGCATCCATTTATGATAAGAACTCTCAGCAAAGTGGGAATAGAAGGAACATATCTCAAAATAATAAAGGCCATATATACCAAACTCACAGCCAACATCATACTCAATGGGGAAAAGCTAATAGCATTCTCCTTAATAACAGGAACAAGACAAGGATGTCTACTTTCACCACTTTTATTCAACATAGTACTGGAAGTCCTAGCCACAGCTATCAGACAAGTAAAAGAAATAAAAGGCATCGAAATTGGAAAGAAAAGAGTAGAACTGTCATTATTTTCAGATGACATGAAACTATACAGAGAGCACCCCAAAGATTCTGCTGAAAAACTATTAGAACTAATAAATAAATTCAGTAAAGTAGCAGGATACAAAATTAATATTCAGAAATCAGTTGCATTTTTATACACCAGTAACGAACTACCAGAGAGAGAAATTAAGAAAACAACCCCATTTACAACTACATCAAAAAAGAAATACCAAGGGACAAATTTAACCAGGGAAGTAAAAGACCTGTACTCAGAAAATTATAAGACATTGAAGAGAGAAATTAAAGAAAATACAAATAAATGGAAGCATATATCATGCTCATGGATAGAAAGAATTGATAGTTAAAATATCCATACTACCCAAAGCAATCTATACATTCAATGCAATCCCTATCAAAATACCAATAGCATTTTTCACAGAACTAGAATAATCCTAAAATTTATATGGAATCATAAAAGACCCAAAATAGCCACAACAATCTTGAGAAAAGAAGAACAAAGTTGGAGAGAAAAAAGAACAAAGCTGGAGGTATCATGCTACCTGATATCAAACTATACTATAAGGTCATAGTAATCAAAACAGCATGGTATTGGCATAAAAACAGATGGATCAATGGAAAGGTATACAGAGATGAAAAATAAATTCATGCCTATATGGTCATGACAAAGGAAGCAAGAATATACATTGGGGTAAAGATAGTCTATTCAATAAATGGTGCTGGGAAAACTGGATAGGTACATACAAGAAAAAAAGAAAGAAAGAAAGAAACCATACCACCTTCCTACTCCATATATAAGAATAAACTCAAAATGGATTAAAGACTTAAATGTAAGACCCAAAACTATAAAACTCCTAGGAAAAAAACATAGGCAGTAATGTTCAGACATTACCCTTAGTAACATTTTTACTGATAATATCTCTTCAGGCAAAGGAAACAGAAGAAAAAATAAACAAATGGACTACCTCAAACTAAAAAAAATCTCCATAGCAAAGGAAACCATCAACAAAACAAAAAGACATCCTACTGAATAGGAGAAGATATTCACCAATAATATATATTATAAGGGGTTAATGTCCAAAATTTATAAAATAGTCATACAACTCAACACCAAAAACAAACAAACAAACAAACATTCCAATTCAAAAATTGGCAGAGGACCAGAATAGACATTTCTCCAAAGAGAACATATAGATGGCCAATAGACGTATAAAAAATATGCTCAACATCACTAATCATCAAAAAAGTGCAAATTAAAACCATAATGAGGTACCACCTCACACTTGTCACAATGGCTATCATCAATAAATTAAAGAACAACAAATATTGGAGAGGATGTGGAGAAATGGGAAGCTTTGTGCAGTTGGTGGGATTGCAAATTGGTGCAGCCACTATGGAAAACAGTGTAGAGGTTCTTCAAAAAATTAAAATACAACTACCTTATGACTCAGCAATTCCATTCCTGGGTATTTATCCAAAAAAATACCAAACAGTAATTCAAAAAGATATATACACCCCTCGGTTCACTGCAGCGCTATTTACAATACCTAAGATATGGAAACAACCGAAATGCACATCAATAGATGATTGGATGAGATGCGGTACAAATACACAATGGAATATCACTCTGTCATAAAACAAGAATGAAATCTTATCATTTGCGACAACATGAATGGACCTAGAAGGTATTATGCTTAGTGAAATAAGTATTATTCACTTATAAAACACAAATACCATATGGTCTCACTTATAAATAGAATCTAAAGAACAAAATAAATGAACAAACAAAACAGAAACAGACCCATAGATACAGAGAATAAATTGATGGTTTCTAGATGGGGAGAGGACTGGGTGCTGGGTGACAAAGGTCAAGTGATTTAGAAGTCCTAATTGATAGTCACAGGAGAGTCATGGGGATGTAAAGTACAGTATGGGGAATATAGTCAACAGTATTGCAAAAATTACGTATGGTGTCAGATGGGTGGTAGACTTATTAGAGGGATCACTTCATAAATTATGTAGATGTCCAACCCCTGCATTGTATACCCGAAACTAATATAACATAATATTGAATGTGAACTATAATTTTTTGAAAAGTCACAGAGATGAGTAGTGCAGCATGGGGAATATATTCAATAATGTTCTAATAACTATGTATAATATTGGGGGTAGTAGACTTTTTGGGGTTATGACTGTGAGTTATGAAAAATCTGATCACTATGTTCTTCTGTACACGTGAAACTAATAAAAAAAATAAGAGTCAGTATTCAACCTCTTTGGTACACTAACAAGCAAGAAAGCTAGACTTCTTGGAGAGAGGAATTGCTTCATTCCTTTAATTGTCATTTAACAAATCAAAGGCTGAACTGAGAAGTCACAGATTGTAGAATTCTCTCTGCCAGGTGGGTGGAATACTCATATCATTTAGGTTCAGTAACGAGACTGGAATTTGGTGTAAAGAAAAGACTGTACAATTGCATCATGGGGTTTGTGGGAGGAAAAAGGAGAAAGAAAGGCAGGAGAGAAATAGAGGCATAGGTCTCCATTTCCTCTCTTTAGTCTTCAGCTCAGAAAGGGAGAGTTAATGAGGCAAATGGCAGTAATACCAAGGGCACCCACTTTTTTTTCTTTTCTTTTTTTTGCAATTATAAGAAGAGAAAACCTCACAGCCACAGCTGCAAAAGTAAGTCTGGTGGCTAAGGATGGTCAATGACAAAAAGCCATTGAGGTTCCATGATCATGAGCCTGCTGAAACCCATAAGGCATAGATAGGACCCAGAAACAACTGGGGGTCAGGTTAGAGAACCTACAGAGGAAATTCTGAGAGTGAGACAAAATGGCTTTGAGTGAGAACTACAGCTCAGACTCCTGACACCCTGACCAGGAGTTGCAGCCCCATCTAAGAGGGTTCTATAGACCAAGCTGGAGCCCAAGTGAAGCTGCATCAGCCAAGCCCCGGAATAGAGGGAGGAAAGACTGTGAGTTACATCAGCTATGTCCTCCAGCCATGGGTACCAGGTGAGCAAGCTACAACCAGGGAGGAAAGAGGATATTGTGCCTGAGACCAGAAGAACCAGACTGCATCATCCCCTAGTTCTCTAAGTCTGTCATTTCTCCCTGACATCATGTAAGTCATATTTCTACACCCAAATATTCAGCCACCATCTTAGAGACAAGTTGAAGTTGTAAGGAAGAATTAAAATCTGGAAGCCTGAGCATTATTTCCTAGGAGTGCTGAGCAAAATCTGTAGGGACTATATATCTAAACTGTAGGAATAGATGCTATCTGGAACAGGAAATGAGTAAAAGAGCTCCCACCCCCACCATCCTGCCACCCCCAACTAAATAATGGATGGCTGTTGAAAGGGAAAACAAATTAGTTATTGATAAAGAAAAAAAAATAAAAAAGAGAGGGAGAGAGAGAGAGAGAAACTACCGTTTCTCTAAACATTTTAGCTATGGTATGAGTCAAATGTGGATATCAAGGTATATGGGTTTTAATAAAGAATTCAAGAGGTTGCCTATTTCTTCTCTGCCCAGACATATTTTAAGATGATAAAAGAAAGAAAAGCTGACTTTTTAAAAATTTTCACTAGAAGAGTAGAGTTTAACCCAAAAAGGAATATAAGGTCACAGCTGGTTTGGTTTGAAGAGTCTCAAAGTTTCTTTCATTTTTTTTTTCTACTCTTTCCTTTGAACCAAATTTGCATCTACTTCTCCCAGTTACAGAGACAGAAATTCCACCCCTAGATTCATGTCTTGAATATAAAGGAAAGAGAAATGAAATAAGAATTACAGTGATTTTAATATAATTCTAAGCTCTGTTCTGGGTGATTTAAATAGAGCACAGCAGCTAGGGTTATTTATGGAGCCCTTACTTGGTGCTGTTTGTTATGTATGATACATACATTAGCTCATTTAATCTTCACATTTCAAACCAATCCAGAAGATATTTACCTCCATTTTATAGATGAAGACACTTGGGATTAGAAAAGATAAATAACTTATCAAAAACACAAGTATATTAAGTGGTAAAGCAGAGATAAAACCCACGTCTATCTCATTCCAAAGCTAATATTTCTTCTCATTAATCTAATTGGTCTTATAGGATCATTTAAATTTGCAGTACTCTTAAAAAGTATTTCTCCATAATTTATTATAAGTAATAACTTAGAAAATTCCGGATGAACACAACAAAATCAAAATTCTTGAAGCAAACCATCTGAGAAGGAAACAAGTGGGGGGAGGATTGGGCACTAAAGAAAACCAGATGTTACTACAAAATTTCCCATTGTACTAGCTCAATCTACACTGCCTAGAACAGTGCCAGGAATATAGTAAATGTTGAATAAATTTTTGCTAATTAAAAATAGATTTCACTTCTCTGATGTTCTCATTCTCAATTGCCATACTCCACATCTTCAATGCAATTAAATATAGTTCTATATCTTCCATGCAGAACCATTATTTCAAACACAGTTCTGGCTTCTTAACAGGAACGCTTTTAAGAGAACTGACACCAGTGCCAACACCAACTTAATGAAAATAAGTTCCGGAATGTATATTCCAGTTCCTATTCTTGGACCCTTGCCCTTTTGGTTCAGTATTTAACTAGGTAAGTATCTCCCATCTACCCTAAGTTGCTGTGATAGAAATTAGCATAATTAGATGTATGTTCATCTTGGACAGACAATGGGAAAATACCTTCCCTGGAAGAGTTTAACTTATAACAATTTTATTCTATTGAAAATTGCCATGTGTAAAGTTTGTGCAGGATATCTTTAAGACTGCAAGGCAAGTTCAAACACAAGCCTCAGTCAACTAAACTGATGAAAGGAGGCACAAAAACTGGAAACAGTTTAAAGAACAAAGGAAAAGTAAAGGAAGAGATGACAATAAACCTGTAACAAGGATTTGTAAGTTTTCTTGGTGGAAAGGTACTGATTAGACACAGGCAAGAGAAGAATTGTTTTGTAAATTAAGACGCACCCTCCACTTGCCTTGGATTTCGCCAGCTTTCTTTGCAGTGACTTTCTTCATCATTGAGCCAAACACATATTCACAATCACATACCAGTCGTCATTTTGCCTGTATCCTGTTGTCCCAGGCCTGGCTCCAAACTCATCGTCCTGTACTGTTTAGCCAAGAAAAGCTTAAGGGGTTAGCCTCTCAGGAGTAATTGCACACTGAAGAGGTCATTTAAACAATTGAGTATTTTAATGATCCAAATGGGTGAATCGGTTTTAGTAGAATTCTTGGTAGTTTCAAATTCAGGGAGAGATATTGTGAGAGGAGAGTGGTACAAACCAAGGGAAGACCAAATTACCTATTCGGTCAGGTGGCATTGGGTAAGAAATACTAGCGCATAGGCTGTTGAGCTAGATCAAATGGAGATTAAATCTTGTCTCCAGCACTTCCCCACTTCATAGCTTTTGGCAACATCAATAAATAAGCAAAAATCATCCGGCCCATACTTGGCAATTATATATTGTAGCTACAGTTATCACACTGTGTGATTAAACAGTATCATTAAGATATGTGGCAGTGCCTGGCATGCAGTTCTTGCTCACTAAATGTTAGCTTAGTCTGAATCTGCCTTCCACTGAACCAACTTATAGGGACATCCCTGGGACCTGATCATTTAAAGAGAGAAAATACAGCATTTGTGCAACAAGACAGAGTTTGACTCTGTTCTTTTT
Organism: Rhinolophus ferrumequinum; assembly: GCF_004115265.2. Classification (NCBI taxonomy): domain Eukaryota; kingdom Metazoa; phylum Chordata; class Mammalia; order Chiroptera; family Rhinolophidae; genus Rhinolophus; species Rhinolophus ferrumequinum. The sequence goes on along the minus strand of NC_046296.1, from coordinate 31,328,026 downwards.
CCTCTGTGAAAGAAGTTTTACTAAATTTTTCATAAGTTTCTCTATTTAGTGCTGCAATGATGAAATTTTTTGTAAAAGCCAAGTCTGAGAAATGATGAATACCAAATCTCAACCATTAAATCTTCTTCTCCTGTTTAAGAAAAGTGTCAACATAAGATACTAAAAACATTAATTTGACATAACCATATATGAAGGCCAGGTAGAATGGAGGAAAACAGAGTATTTTTTTCCCTACAGTTTTGATTACACTAAAACTAGATAATTTTTATTTTTTAAAGACAGGGTAGTACCCTGTAGTCATCACTTAGCATGCTAATTTGTGAAGAGAGAACTTGTATTTTTGGTGCTGGGAACAGCTGATAAATCTTCCAAAGATCTTCATATCTCTGTCCATTCTATAAATTACCAAATATGTAATTGATAAATATGTAAAATGTATGATAAGAAGATAGGAGTCACTCTCAGCAGAAGGAAATTCCCTGCCAAGTTATAGTAGATTCTTGAAGAATATTCCAAACTACAAATATTTGAGAAAAGTGGCCAGTTCAAATCAAATAAATAAGTATATTGTGAATATTTAAAGAAAATCTCTATCCAAAGAAAGCAGTTTTTCCTGTTACACTTCTAAGGTGAAAAAATGAGAGATGAACAATCAGGCAATAGCGGAAACCATACTCACAAGAGACAGCATCGAATCCTATGAGAAAGCAAACCTCCAATGCCTACAAGCTTGAATGGTAACAGATGGTTGTATAAATGAAGGCTTTTGAAACCATAAAATTCACTGAAGAGAATAAAGATTCTCAAGATTTTTCATTTAATCCTATTGATTTATGTATTTTCCTTATAGTTGGAGAGGAATGTAACTTCTTAAGGCGTATGGGTCCCAAACCCTCAAATGCAGAAGACAGCCTTGTCAGATTTGCCTCCACAATTTTCCTTAACACCTTAACTATTTACTGACTCTACCCTTATCACCACTGTAAGCATAGTCTAACAGTAATTGTAATAATCAATGCTCTAACACATCCCATTAAAGACAAGACATCTCAGTCTTAACCCTAAAGTTGCCATTTGCTTGTCAGCCAGTTAAATGATATGAAATTCCTTAACACTTAAATCTCCCAACTCTTTCAAGAGTTCACATTCTTCCTTTATTGTCTGAGGTTCCTTTAATGGGACAAATCTATAACTAGAGGTAAAAATAATAATACTGGGGGTGTTACATTAGTATCTGGAGGTAGATACTAAATAAGTTTCAGGTAAATTTAGATTGATGCTTTTAGAGCTTCCATTTTTAGATTGGGGTTGGAGATTGCAGCATGAAAGAAGGAATATAAATAACACCTGGAGTCCAATAAAGGAAAAAGATGACCCTGAGAGAGAAAAGAAGGCAGCATGATTCCTGTTGTTACAATGGAAGCCAAAGAGGCTGAAACCAAATAGTTTCATAATTCAACCTTAGTCTGGCTGTTTTTGCGCTAGGATGAAGAGAGATACTCATGTACAAGATTGCTTCAGGGTCTCTACACCCCAAAGATGTGGCCCTCAATGATGTTTCTCTCTGTGTGTGTGTGTGTGTGTGTGTGTGTGTGTGTGTGTGAGAGAGAGAGAGAGAGAGAGAGAGAGAGAGAGAGAGAGAGAGAGAGAGAGAGAGAGACTCATCAATTTTTCAGGGTGGAGGTAATCACGTGTACCTTCAACAAACTGAAATCATAATTTTTATTCCAGTTTGACATGATAACCTGATTTCTTTGTCTTCAGAACCTTAAGGTTCACATCTGGCAGGTCTGCTGTTGTTCCTAGAGCATTTGGAGCTTCCCAGCCTCCCAGCATGAATACTTTAAAGAATTATCCACACAAGGAAGATTTGTTATTTCAAATACTTTTTACTCTTATTCCTTTAGGATATTTTGATTTGATAGAGGGGTGGCAGAATCCAGGGTTCATTTGGGATTGAGACAGGGGTGACCAAGTCAATTCCACGGTTGTTCTCCTTCTAGGCAAATGGTAATCAGCAGTATAAATATGATTCACCCAGGAAAAATGGTGAATTTGAACATTACCAAGATTAGCTCTAATATTGAAAGTGGATACAGCAAGAGAAAGAGATGTTTGGCAATGTCCAGGGGAAGGACCCAACAGCAAGAATCCTAATTAATTAATTAAACTAAATGTTTATTTAAAACTTAATGTGTTCTGGGCACTCTTCTAGATGGTGCCAATATAGTGGGGAACAAACTAATCAAATATCCCTTCTGACTTGGAACTTATAGTCGAGTGGACAATACTCAAAGGTAAGATGGATATGTCCTGTCCTATCTATGCTGCAGGATAACTCTACTTAACAGTTGGAGGTAGAATGAAGAGGTTCTAAGATCCCTGAAATCCTAGGATATCCGAGTGACAAACCAGAAGGCAGGGTTTTGATACACAAACTAGAGTAGAATACCAAACTCTCTATATATATACTAGTTTCCTAGGGCAGTCATTACCAATTACCACAAACATTATGGTCTAAAACAACTCAGTATATTATCTCACAATTCTGGAGGCCAGGAGTCTGCAAGGAAAGCGTTGTCAGGGCCATGCACCCTCTGAGGTTCTAGAGGATAATCCATTCTTACCTCTTCCAGCTTTGGTAGCTCTGGGCATTCCTTGGCTTATAGCAGCATTAGTTCATTCTTTTCCTCCACCTTCAAATGCCTTCCCCTTGTCTCCCTATGTCTCCCGTCTGGGCCTCTTTTATGACATGTGTCATTAGATTTAGGATCTACTCTAAATCCAGAATAATCCGATTTCAAAATCCTTAACTTAAATACATCTGTAAAGACCCTATTTCTACATAAGTTCATATTCACAGGTTCCAGGTGGATTTATCTTTTTTTGGGGGGCTACTATTCAACCCACTGCACTGTATTAATGAAAACTTCTTCTGGGACCCCAACATTCTTTGCAAATATCTGATTTCTCTCATTATATTATTACTATTTATATTTCTATCTTCCTCACCAGTCTCAACTCCTGAAAGGTAAGGATGATGATGTCTATTTGTACCTTTTCATTCCCAAAGACTAGCTCAGTCCTTGACACATGCCAAGCAATTAATGCGTTTTCCTACGTAAGCTCTTCAGTTAGAATTCTTTGGTTACAAGTAAACAAACTTGATTCTAACTACTAGGGAAAGGAGGAAATTACAACAAATTGGATTGGGGTAACTCACAGAATGAAAGAAATAGCCAATGAACCACATTTTGAAAGAGAAAGAGCCAGGGCAACTCTGGGAATTCAGATCGTGTATGCCAGTACATGATTTCTTCAGGGAGTTTTGCAAGAGCTGTGCTATTCAATACAGGGACTACTACGAAAATGTGGCTATTTCAATTTTAATTAAAATTAAATAAAAATGAAAATTCAGTTATTCAGTCACCCTAGCCACACTTCAAGTGTTCATGTGACACATGACAGCACAGACGTGCCACTAGCACAGATGTATAATATTTCAGCACAGATGTATATAATATTTCCATGATTGCAGAAATATTTATTGTTTAACACTGTGCTAGAATGAGTCAGCTTCTTACCTGAATCATCTCCATTAATTTCTCCATATTGTGTCATGCCACTGAAGATTAAAATTCGGGAGAGAGTTTCTTTGGCTGAGCCTAAGTTATGCATCAACCAATTTACTAGGGTTATACAGAATACATCAGTGGAGAATGACACTACACATAATATGGAAGATGTAATTTCCCCAAAGGGAATTACAGTTCTAATATCAGAAGAAGCAGGAGTGGAATCTGGGTGAACAAAGAAATACAAACGTATGCTATATATACCTGTCCTTGTATGTTCATATATTCACTGTAATTTTCATGTGAGAATGAGGACGAGTTGCCAGATAGTTTCCATTTCTCAATCACCTAATTAGAACAGAAGGCAACCTCTTTATAACACCCATTCTCTAGACAAGCATCTGGGCTGGGGTATGCAGAGTTGTTTGATGTCATGCCAAAAATCCTCATAGGGAGCGTAGAAACAGAAAGAGCCCTGGAACCATTTGCCTAGTATCTTTCTGTGTGCATTATACTTTCCGTTAAGCCCACTCTGGTGATAAAGGAAATGAACATTCTTATCAAGTTTGGGAAGGTTAGCATTGCTGGCTTCAAAGTGTCACTTTTAATTATGCAGCAGCCTCCAGCTTCAGCAGGGAAGAGGGAGGGAGAAAGAGATTTTTTGTCAGTACATACCACCACCAATACTTTCTTTTTCACTACACAAACTGCCTTTGTTCAGTATTTCTAGCTTGATTTATGATTGCAGATCATATCTCACAGTTCCTTGTGGTCTAATGGTAATGCGCATGCAGGAAACATTTCTAAATCTTAAATTGGTTTCAGCATGAATCTCACAGTCAGCCTGCCAAGAGCTCAGCACATCTCTCTCTAGCACGGTTTACACAAGAAGAAACAGTCATTCAGAGCATGAAAATAAGAGTTAAAAATGAAGACTGGGCTGGTAATCAAAAGCCCTGGACTTTGGTTACTGAGCCTTAGATCCTCCTTCTCTAAAAGGAAAGAGTTGGATTAGGTAATGTTCAGGGTCTTTTGGGCCCCTTAAAATTCTCTCATTCTGATTGTGCTAAAACATGACTCTTCGGTCTGTCACCGCACCCCACTAACCCATCCTCCCTCATTCTCTTCTGTGTTAGATTCATAACACTGGACTACTTTAGCTTGATCCTTTTTGATGCATTAACCTGCATTTTGTTTGCTGTTATCTTTCCTTCCCCCTCTCCAATAAGGAAGTCAAGCCCTTAGTATTCCCTTGCCATTTGAAAACTTTTTTTCCCCGGGCTGAAATCAGACACAGTTTGAAGCTAAAGCTCTTCCTTTACTTGTCTAGGCATAAACTAATTGAAAGAATTATTCCTGATGTCTCCAAGAGACATCAGAGAAAATGAATTCTTGAAAGAAGCAAGAGAGAAAAGAGAAAGTTTTCCTTGACAGGAAAATGGGAGTGGTTATTTGTCAACATATCTGTTTCCCACATTTTTTAAGATGAGGGTTTTACTTGCCATAGCATACCTAAGGGGGGCCGAAAATTTTGGAAACTGTTCCCTGACCAGAAAAATTCCCATGCTTCCTATTCCTAGGCACAGAAAGAAGGAGGTTAGAGAACTGAGGGATCCACATGAGCTTAGACAAAATATGCTAGGTGGTACCACGGTGGTGACCATAATGGAATAATGAGTGCCTGATACAAAACCGTTCCTCAAGGAGACCAACTATCCACTTGAGAGCAAGTTAACCACACTGAACTTCTTCCATCCTGAAAGACACAATGATTCATTTAGCTGGAATAGATACATATTCCACACAAGGATTTGCTTCTGCTACCAGCACGTCTTCAGCTTGCACCACTATCAAAGGGCTTACAAAGTGTTTGACCCACTGACACAAAATCCCACGTAACACTGTATCAGAAACAAAGAATACTTTACAGCAGGGGAGGTAGGACATATCAGTCCTATCACAAATTTTACCAACCAGAAGGTGCTAGCCTGACATAGTAATAGAAGGGCCTGTTGACAGCATAGCTGAGACACCAACTCAAAGATTAAACTCTGTGAACATGAGGTGCCATTCTCCAGGATTCATTATATACTCTAAATAGTGGCCATTATATGATGTCATGTCCCCAGTAGGTAGAATACATGGGTCCAGGGACAATGAAGTGGCCCAGTTGGGAAATTTGTGCTTCCTTTCCTACAAGTTGGTTCATTACTGGTTTAGAGCAAGTGTCAATTGTAACATACGGCTGCTACCCAAGAACTTCAGGATCCATATTCTGTAAAAAGACCAGCAGGCAAGAAAAGTCACTCTCCTGGCAGAGCTTAGGAACCCCGATCATCAGGAGAAGATAAAGCTGTTGTTATGTAATGGGAGAAGGAAAGAATGTATTTGACACTCAGGCAATCCACTTAGGACCCTTTAGATAATTACTTGTCCAATGTTGATGTTAACTAGACAAGTGTAGCAGCCACAGACTGAGAAGAACTTGGTGAGCAGAAGCTGAGACCCCTCAGAAATGTGATTCTGGGTCACATCAGCATGGATACCGTTGAGACCAGCAGAGGTTTTAGCTGAGGTTCAGCGGAAGACTGAATGGATAAGAGAGGAAGGAGCTGATGAATATTATTTGTGATCTCAAGAAAAGCTGCAGAAGCAGAGTCTGTATTTATTTCACTAACCTCCCTACTATAAGTTTCCACAGGAAAAGAGGTACGCCAATATCCTGGAGTAGTTATTCCCAGATACATAAGAAGAAAAAGATCTGCTCAGAAGAAGGGTGGACTGCAGTGGACACTGCCGTACCCCGTAGACCCTCCCTTCAATAATAAAGGTCTATTTTCCTTATTGCTGAGAAGTCTGCACTTTGATAGCCCTCAGCAGTCAGCCCTATCCAGGAATTTCCCTCAGTTAAATGTTATACCCACTTCCCAAGGGCATCCTACACGTCTGGTCAATGTGGGGGTGCCCTGGAGAACCCTGGAAACTTATTCTAGCTTCTGAGCTCCCAATGGATTCAGATGAATCATTTGTCATGAGTGTATCACAATCCAACTTCTCTCTGCCCAGTCCTGCTTCCTTCCCTTCCCCTGGTCATGCTAATCCCGAGGCCATTCTCTAATAATATTTCTGCATGCAAATCTCTGTCTCGGAATCTGTGTCCTAGACGTCCAACCTCAGCACCTAACATAGAGAAATCATTTCTCTCTCGTGAGAAATGACTTGGCACTTGATCTATATCTCTTTCAGGCTAATTTATCCATTCAATATTTACTGGAAAGCACTAAGTACCAGGAATTGTGATAAGCCTTGGTGACTCCAAAACTAGAAAAAGACAGACATGTCTACTCCCCACATATGTGTGTTATAATCTCTGTGTTTTTATACTAAGAACCTCTGGTGTAATATATTTGAAAGGCTTTCCATATTTTTGGCTAACATCAGTTTCAGTCAGTTACTTGAGAATAGAAACCACATCATCATATCTGTATCATTTCTGGAAACATAATGAAAGATCACAAAGCAAAGGGAATTAGCAAGTGTTGTATAAACCACTGTTTGCTAGATGGTTTTAACTATATCACTTAATCCACTTTTAAAAATATGCTACAATATTTATTTCTTCCTTTTATATATGGAAAAACTAAGGCATAGAGTGGTAAATAACCTGCCAGTTATTAAAATAAAACAAAAAAGTCTATGTCTGTTTTGGGATCCAGGACTGCCTGGCTCTGCAATGTGTGGCTGTTGCAATAAACTCCTCTGTACATGACACAAATGAACATATAAGAGACCTTAGCGAATGTCTGATAAATGCGGGAATAAATGAAACAATAAATGAATGGCCACTTTACTGACCTCCAAATAATTGCCCATTATAAACTAAAGCATGTGTTAGTTTATTCTATCACTGTTTTGCTGGCTATCTGTAAGTTAAATGTTCAATCTCTTAGTTTGTGCTTTCTATGCAAGTCTTGGAGCTTTTTCTGTCAAGGAGAGGTTAACAATTTCTAGTCATTTGCAGCTATTGTGATGTGCTCTTCATCAATGTTACAGAGTGGAATAAATGTCTCCTCTATATTTTCCTCTATGAACCTCCAGCTCCAGGAGACAGGCCTAAAATTAACAGTAGAAAATCACTCCTGGACTTGGTAGAACTGATGAAGACTTGTGTTTTCAGGAGACACCACAGCCAGAAGAAAAGTTTTCTCGTGCAGTCCAATGCTGAGGTAACTTAAGGACAAAAGCAAAAGTCAAAGAAAAAGGGCCCACATTTACTAGGCCACAGAGAATCAGAGTAGGATGCTTCTGAAAAGAAATCATTATTCTTCCCAATTCCCCACACACCATACTCTCATGTTATCCCACTTAAAGGTGAAGGAAATTTACATATTATTATTTACCGCAGATTTAATGCACAGAAGAATATAAGGTCCAAACTCCCTGGTCAGGTTTGCAGATGACTGATTTGTAACCAGGTCCTTAAATGGATTTCACTACCAGTCTCCTTCTTCATGGTCTCTATGGCCCAGGTATGGCATAAAGAGGGAAATAGGTATCTTTCCTTACATCTCAGAATAAACTGCTTCTGGGCAAGATATGGAAATATATATTTGATTCCAGAATAAGAGAGTTATGCAGCCCCAGTCTCCTTGGGAAGTTATACAGTCGGAAGGCTTTATTTTCTAACATTTTCATTATCTTATATTTATTTTCATTATTTTGGCTTTGTTTCATTACATCCATTGTGAAGGCAACCTTTATCTATTAAGATTGTTATCTTGCTCAACGTTTTCTAAGACCCATAAAGAGCCTCTTCTTCCTATATATGCACCAAAGGTAAGTCCACGTAAAAGTGAGTTTTAACAAGCAACCCTATTCCTGACAAAGAGTTCTCTCTTCTTGTTACCAAGAAAGATAGACTAGAGTAGAGCAAATCTAAATAGGATGTTAAAAGGGGATGTTTCTAATTTCCTGCTCTGGGGAACTGCTCAAGATACATTTTGGAAATGTGCCCTCATTATGGAAAGTGGCAGTGAGCCATGCTGATGGAAGTCCTTTAGCTTTCACTCTCTTTGACACATGTGAATGCCTGAAATCATGACTTCCATACTCTGCTTCTAATGTTCCCCACAAGAAATTAGCACAAATTAAAGCATGTATTAGTTTATTCTATCACTGTTTTGCTGGCTATCTGTAAGAAACACCCAAATAAGCTATTTTAGCTAAATAAGAAAAAACAATAGCATATCATTTACATTCTCTTATTTTCCCCAATATGTAAGTGGAATGGAAAAGGAAGAACTGAAAGGAAAATCAAAACAATAAAAACTGTCACAGAGATGTAAAGTCCAGCATAGGGAATACAGTCAATGATACTCTAATAACTATGTATGTTGTCAAATGAGTACTAGACTTTTTGGGTGATCACTTTGTAAGTTGTATAAATGTCTAATCACTATGTTGTATCCCTGAAACTATTATAATATTATATGTCAACTGTGACTGAAAAAAAAATATTTTAAATAAATGTGGGATTTAGATTTAAAAAAAACAACTAAATGCTTACTGACTCAGGTACCTGACATATGTAGTTATCTTTCATCCTCATAGCAACTATTAAACCCATTTAACAAACGAGGAATCTGAGGTTCCAAAAAGTTAAATCACTTGCTATGGCACATAACTCTGTAATCTGATTGTTACAACAGGCTTTTCACAATCTTTGCTGGCTAAAGCTCAGGAAAATAGAACTCTGAATGGACTTTCTGGTGGATTGAATGTGGAGACCAAGGAGAAGGAGGACACCAAAGAATGATTCAGGGCTGCATTTCCCAAGGAGCCTCGTTTTGTAAGAATGTTAGTGAATGCCATGCACACACACGAGAAGGAGTGTCTTCAAGTGAGATTGGACTTCATGAGGATTTCTTGGGCTTTAAATGCTAACATAACTGACTCCCTAAGAAAGTGATGGTTAAAAAAAAAAAAGTGACGGTATGTAGAGTTTCAAAACTTATATAACCTTGACTCACAGAGTATCTCAAAGGCTCAGTTTTAATAGTTCTCACTTTGAGAACTTCTAGACCAAGTGACCAAGAAGTAGTGCTCATTAAAAAAAATATACAACAAACACAGTTTATATGTAAGCTTTGGGTAAAATGCAAACATTGTTTTCTTTAAAACAAAAACTATGTTTTTCCTTAAGTTTTTATTAATTTTTCCACTTTGACTTTTAACAACTATAGTAATAATTAAGAAGTTTAGAAATATTCCAGTTCTCTCTTTCCCAGCTCACCTAAAGGTAGGTATAATTTACTTTGATCAATAGCATGAAAATATGAGTACTGCGTATCATTTAAGGCAGAAGCTTTCAAAATGTGTATGGGCTTTGTCATGTTCTTTCCCTCTGTTGTGATGACCAGATCAGGACTCCTCTGTTGGCGTGGTGTTCCGAATTGAGGAAAACAGAGCAGAACCAGTGCTCGACAGATGAGTGTGAGATAGATGATAGATACATAGATACATAGATACATAGATACATATATAGATAATTGTTTGTTCTGAGTCACTGAAATTTAGTTTATCCTGACTAATACAATGACTTAGGAAGCATGGCTCAGTGTGCAAAACATCACACAGAAAATAAGAAATCACAGTGTCAAATTCTCATTTGTTACTTGCCAGCTTGATAAATAGTTGTGAAATTCATTCAATCTTATCAAACCTTCTGTTTGGGAAAATAATAAGGGCCTTTCTGGCAGAATTGTTCTGAGGATCAAATGAGAATATTCAAGAGTGTGATTTGTAAGCTAGAAAGCACATTACACATGAAAGGTATTATTCTTTGTTAAGTTTTAGATAACAATGAAAAAAACCTATAACAATGGCATGTTGTGTTTATATTCTTGTGGTTTCTATCAATTTTACTACTAGTAGCCAGAGAACAATTTATACCCTATTTAGTTTACCTATATTCTATTTGTCTCAAAGCTTAATAAGAATCAATCATATTATTTAGTTACCTTCAATTATAACAAATATAGCTGTCTTTTATACTTTTTAACCTTATATAGCTGTAGACTATTAAATTATAAAAGCACAAATGATTACATAAAGAACTTGTGTGTTCCAAATACATTTTTTCTTTATTCTGAGTTGAACTGATTTTCCTAATTCCTACTATACACTAAAGGTGAGTCAATTTCTCCTAATACCGGTAGCTATGTTCACTATGAAATAAATTACTTATCCAGCTAAAGACAAGGATTGGTAGGAGGTAAGAAATGCATGGCTCTGATTCTCGAGGATAGCCTCAGTTACAGTGCTATGTAGTATACAATTTACTTAAGTTAAAGAAAAATATTCTCTAATGATGAAGACGCCTATTTCTACTGAGAGTGTTTTACTGTCAGAAAGAACCCAATGCCATGTTCCCTTCAGGATTGCTCTCTCCATCACATCTCTAGCCCAATGATGATTAAAGATCCAAATACTAAGCATGTTGAAGAGTTATTAAAGGAATTGAGGATTTTAGCCTGGGAGAGTGTCGTGTCCAGCGCAACACGGGCAGAGAGGGTGCGAGAAGGGGTGGCGTTGGGTCTGGTTTTAAGAAAGAAAGAAACAGAGACTTAATGCAGTTAAATCTCAGAAGGCCAGGGGGTCTCACAGTCACCAGAGACTGGAGCCCCGAACAGGCCAACCGGTGGCTTTTATTGATAATCATGCAAGGAAGTAGCATTATCTTTTCCACGGCCTGTGAATCTCATACATCATGTCACAAAAGTGAATCAAACCAATTATCTTTGTCCCCAAGCAGCCAGAGCAGAAAGTCTTGTGATGACTTAGGTGAGGTATGTACCTCCCTGGGGGGCAAGTCTCTCATGTTGTAACAGTTCCGTTGAGATAAGTGGAGAGAGCCACTCTTTTTTGCCCTCATGATTTCTCTCACAATCAGGTGAGAGAGGAAAGCCAGAGTCAGCAATGGCTTTTCCCAGGCAGAGGGGAAGGGGAGGCAAGGTTCCTTCCCGGATCTTCTAAGGCATCTCATTGGGGGTCCCCCCTCGGTTCCGCCTGGCTTAGCTTGTATCTCACGTGAGATATCTTACCCGGCTTTGGCTGCAAACCATCTTTTTGGGGACCAGACAGAGAGACATAAAGTGTAAAACATTGAGATAAGCAAAGTCCCAAAAAGGCACAGTCTCACAGACTTTTCTTTCCTCAAAGAAAGACACGGGGGCTGTGTGACAACAGGATAGGGGCGGGGATAAGACGTAGGCAAGTCCCACAGCAGGAGGACAGAATAAGAATTGATAAATGAAGGTTAGGGACGGTAGTGAACACGCTGAATAAAGAAACCCCTTCAACTAGAGCTTGCTGAAAGTGGAACAGTGCTTTCCCGGTGCTCCACAGACACTGCTTTTTCCTGGCTCTCTCCCGTTGTTTCAGGTTATGATACTCAAAGTGATATCTGCCAGGAGCTAAGAGCTTACACTAAATTGAAAGTCCCATGCTGCTTTCTTCATGAAGTAAGTCTCGATACATAAAGTCTCTACTCCATCATGAAAAATGCCAGGTAGACAGTGTGCTTAGTGACGTACTACATTTACATTTTGGTGAAAGCTACTTGCCTTGTAGAGGGCCTAGAACAAGGAGCTGGTGAGTGGACCACGCTTTTGTCTTGACCTAAGGTTTGGTGTTCCTTCCCCTCCCCCTACCCACAAGCTCAGGTATGCGATCTTATAAGTCTCTTTGCCCTTCTCTTATAAACAAAGTGAGTATGCATGCATATACGTGTACATTCAGATTAGGAATAGCTCTAATTTTAAACATTCTATCCGTTTTCCCACACGTACAATGATAAAGTGTCAAAAGAGGTACACTGATTTTTTTCTGGAAAATATGGCAGAAATGAACTATCCTTTTGCCTTTTTACTAAAAAAAATTAGAAAATCTTGGTTATAATACTATATTTGTTTGTCATTCTATCAGTAAAGAAAATATTGTCAAACAAATGTCTAAGCATGTCAATTCATGCTATCAGCATTGGGACAGTGTCTGCTGTTGTTAGTGTTGGGGCCTTTTTGATTCCCCTGAAATCTTTTTTTTTATTATTATTATTAGTTTCAGGTGCACAAAACAAAGTAATACTTAGACATTTATCATTTATATCCCTCACATTGTGTGAACCCCCCTCCCCCATCCACTAACCCTCTGACATCGCACACAGCCATTACATTTCCACTATCTCTATTATGCTGTACACCGCTTCTTGTAAATATATATATATATATATATATATATATATATATGTACATATATATACGTACATATATATATATATATACTTGTAGTTGACATTCATTATTATTTAGCTTCAGCTTCAGGTGTACAGTGCAGTGATCAGGCATCTACCTCATCCCTGAGGTGGTCTCCCTAATGAGACAAGTGTCCACTGGATACTGTACAAAATCTTTACAACATTATTGATTACATTCCCCAAATTAACTTTCGTAACCCTGTGGCAATCTTGTGGTTACTGACTGCTTTCTAATCCCCTCAACTTCCCCCTTATCCCCACACCCCCTCCCATCTAGCAACCATCAATAAATCAACAACCAGTTCTGGCGAGGACGTGGAGAAAAGGGAACCCTTGTGCACTGTTGGTGGGATTGCAGATTGGTGCAACCACTATGGAAAACAGTATGGAGGTATCTCAAAAATCTGAAAATGGGACTACCTTATGACCCAGCAATTCCACTCCTAGGTATCTATCCGGAGAAATCCAAAACTCTAATTCAAAAAAATTTATGCACTCCTATGTTTATTGCAGCTCTATACACAATAGCCAAGACATGGAAACAACCGAAATGGCCATCAGTAGACGACTGGATTAAGAAACTATGGTACATTTATACAATGGAGTATTACGCAGCCATAAAGAAGAAAGAAATCTTACCATTTGCAACAACATTGATGGACCTAGAGAACATTATGTTAAGCGAAATAAGTCAGACAGAGAAAGACAAATACCATATGATTTCACTTATATGTGGAATCTAAAGAAAAGAATGAGTGAATGAACTAATCAGAAAGTTTTGGAGACATAGAGTAAAAACTGAGGGTTCCCCTGAAATATTGATGCACAGGTAGCTCCTTACTCCATCCTTGAATTCAGTAGCCCTGTTAAAAAGTTAACTTTAATGCGCACCTTTAATTCATGAGGGTTGAGGCTATCATGCACACAGCTGGATCCCTTCCCTCTGCCAGGGAAGTTGACCTAAATTGTCTGGATAGGCAGTAATTGCTGCACAACCCTCCCACTAATATTCCTGTGACTCCTTCTTAGAATTTGAATAAATGCATAGGATCCATTAGTATGATAACACAATGTTATTTCAGAAGCAGGATCTTTCCTTGCATCTAAACTTATACACAGAGTTTACTGTTAAAAAAAAAAAAAGACATATTTCTTCTAGGTCTGGGGAACATGCTTTCATAGACAAGAAAACAGTATTGTAAGTCCCCTAACTTCACGTATATTGCCTTTAAAATTTCTTTGATAGAAGCCTTAAAATGTGATAGAAATATCAGTCTGATCAAACTTGCAAAGAATGCAGAATCCTAAAGACAGTTATTTATGCAAATTGCCTGCTAATGAAATTTAATGTTTGAACATATCCAAAGAAAGAAGACTTTTTGGCCAATGCCATTGTGTCCTCATTTCCATCCCTGCTATCGGGCTCCCCAGTATTCCAGACATTGCAAAGCATTGGGGGAAGGTCAGAAGGTGAGAACAAGGGAGAAGTCAGTGTATTTCTTTTGTTCTCTTTTTGCTTCCTATAGTATTTTTCTGCAGTGACTATATCACTGCCATGGCTCCTTGACAGACAGCCCCACCCTCTGGGATTCATCTCCCATCAGCCAAACCTCACCCCAAATGAGCTACTGGTTCTTACAGGACGGCCTTCACTTCCAGAATCTGGAAACAGCCCTCCTACACCTAGCATGGTACTTCCTCCTCATGCTGATCCCGGTGATACCTCCTTTGGGTGCTCCACTCTGTGATCACCTATGTCATCAATAACCTGTCTTGAATTCTCTTCTATTAAAATATACAGAGTGGTTGTAATATCCTGCCTGGATCCTGACTGATACAGAGAATGTCAATGAAGAAAACTGTAAAAAAAAAATTAAAAAATGGTATAGAAGAAATTCACATTAGAGTGCCACTTAGGTGAATACTTACAAATGTAACCTCCCTTATCTTAATGGTAGCTTTATCTGTGGAGAAATAGGTGAAGCAGAAATTTACATTTTCCATGCCTGGAGTCAGTAATGCTTTTAAAGCTACCATCAGATTATTATTTTTAAATTCATGTAGATTTGCCTCCATAAGGAAAGTGCACTAACCAGTGGTAAGAGTGTCCTATCCTAGTAATGCTTTTTTTTTCATTTAAAAATACTGCTACAATAATCAAGATATGAAAGCAACCTAAATATCTATCAATGGATGAACGAATACTTAAATTGTGCTATGTGTATACCTATGTGTATATGTGTGTATATACCACATACATATTCTATTGTGTGTGTGTCTGTGTATATATACATATATATGTATATATATGCAATTAAATATTATTCCGAGATAAAAAAGAAAAAGAATAAAATTTTGCCATTTGTGACACCATGGATGGACCTTGAGGGCATTATGCTAAGTGAAATAAGTCAGACAGAGAAAGGCAAACACTGTATGATCACTCTTATAAGTGACATCTATAAATAAACAAATAAATAAATAAATAAATACACAAACAAATAATAACCAAACTAATAAAAAAAATCCCCCTGGAATTTTAAGCAGATCTGTATTTGGAATAGAGTGTATGCGGTGACAAAAGAGGGAAACAAAATGAGCTAGACAGAAGGCTGGAGAGGTTGCACGGCTCGCATATGTGTGGCCTAATGTTCCCAGCTAGCAAACTTTTGTCTTTTACATTTAGACAATTGCACGCCACAAGAAGGTTATAAATAGTGGAGCAACATATTCAGATTTTTGTGTTAAAAAGGTGGCTTTAATAACTGCAGAAAATGGACTGGGGTGAAGGGACAATAAATTTTAAAAATGGACACCCAAAGCTCTTACTCCTGCCAGGACACCTGTGATCTCAAGCAACTGGGCAGTCAACGAAGGGCTGCAGTAGGTTAAGGAGTAGAAATTTTGCCTTCCCAGCATCACCCTGCACGACTAAATCCCAAGCCCTTCCTCCCTTCTTCATCGTATCGTCCATTACACTTGGATCCATTTTCATTCCTCTGAAGCAAAAAACAAAGTTATAATCTAGCTAATTGTCATTCCCAGGCATATGAAACAGGATAAACTGAACCAGGCACACCCAGTACTTTGGCATAAATCAGCCAAGCGCATGGAGAGGACAGGAGACAGAGAGTGGACAGGAGTAATGCTGGAAAAAGCAATGAATGCAGGAAACCCTTGATTTCATGATTAACGATGACTAGTAAGAGGTCAATGTGAATCCTTCATAGGCAAGGGCATTTGCATCCCTAGTTATACCCATAGTGTCTGCATATAGCAGTGTTTCAATAAATGTTGAAAGGAAGAAAAGACTGGAAAAAAAAGGAAGGGTGAGAGAGTGAGAAGGGAGGTATAAAAGAAAGAGAGAGAGAGAGAGAGAGAGAGAGAGAGAGAGAGAGAGAGGGGGGGGGGGGGAGAGAAAAGGAGGGAGGGAGGGAAGGAAGGAGGGAAAAAGGGATGGAATAAAAGAAGGAAAACAGGAAGGAATGGAAGGAAGAGGAAAGGAAGTAAAAACAAAAGGAAAATTTCACTGGGGGGTTTTACAATCATTCTACTAAAATTACATTAACTAAATTCATAAAGGGACAAATTCAGAAAACTAAAAGATCTAAAGAGGCTTCATTTTACATATAAAATCATGATATAAATCTGATTATTTTACTCAAGTCTAAGGTTTCCATGACGAACATAGATGTTGACAGTTTAGCCCTCCAGGGAAATTCAGGAAACCAGGAATTGTTCACTCAGCTGTGACACCTCTTACAAAGATCTAAAAAGACTGGAAAACTGGGTGAAGGAAAAATAAATCACTGGATTCATGAATACTTTGATGGGATCAACAGTATTTTCTGACATGCAGAGAGCACGTGTCAGAGAGATGGACAAGATCAGCTCCCATGAGGCTGTAGACATCAGCTCTGAAACTTTCCGGCCACTTCACCTTGGCTTGCCTTGGCTGCTTGTTAGTGATCCCCAAGGGATCTATGCATTAAAGCTGACAGAAGCGTAAATCTGTACAGTGTTATGTGTATGTTAAGGAAAATATTAAACTGAATCACTTCCTCTTTACTTCAGGTTGTTTCATCAGCAGCAGAAGCCTTCTTCAGCTGCCTGAAGTTTGAAACAGTGATTTCAGTTTTGTTTGTATTTCTAATGAGCTTGGGGCCTTTGTGAAGAAAGTTAAAGCATTTAAGTAAATGTTCCTAAATCTTATTGTCATTTTAAAATTCAACACATTGGGAAATCTGAGTTGTACAACATGTCAACTGGAGATGAGCTAAATTTACAGCTCTCTAGTCATCCAGTACAGTTCTTTTACAAGTCTACAATTGTATTGTATTAAGCTCATTAACCTGCAGACAGTTTTAAAGCCTTTTGTAAAAAACTCATTTATAATATTGAGTGGGTTAGGTATGCAATGCTCTGATCTTATATGTCTGTCCGTTGTATGAAACTTATTTTAGAAAGGAATAGTTCTGTATATAGTTCTCTCTAAAAATAAATTTTATATAGGCAATTTTTTAAATATTTCAATCCACTTAACACGGGGAACAATTTACTGTGTGGTGTTTAAGAGCATAAACATTATCGTTGGAGGGCCTATATATGAATCCCAAGATTGCAACTCACCAAGCTTAACAATGTTGGTCAAGCTAATAATGCAAGTATATCTGTACCTTAGCTCTTTCAGTAGTAAAATGACAATAATAATACTATTTATACAACTTAAAGCATCAATGGGAACAGCAAATGAGTTAAGCGATGGAAATTTCTTGTAACAGGGCCTGACACATAATAAGCACTCAAGAAACATGAGGCATAACAACAATACTAATCATTATTAATACTCAGTACCATTTTTGCCAATCCTTAGCTGCTATTGTCCCAACCTTCCCATACACTAAGTTATCTGTTTCCAATTTTTCTTAACTCTGCCTCAGCTCCATCCTAATTTATCTGACATTTCCAAATAATTTTATATTTCAATGAAGGACACATAGATATAACTCCTCACTCTCCCCCCACCAAAACTTTTTACAAAATAATATTTACCTTTAATTCATATGATAGAATTGACACGTTCTATTCTATTCTACACTAATCTATTTAAAAATAAATGATAGTCACGATCCATTAAATTGCTTTATTAATCTAGAAACAGATCATGACACACAGTTGAAAAACAATTTTCTAGAGGACAGGGGCTAATCAAATAAACAGCTACAAGGTCAGACAATTAAGTTCGCAAACTCATCCTAGAAAAAGTGCTACATACCTCATTGCTGAATATCACTATGGTCACCTTCGAAGTACTCCCCTTGGGAAACTATGCACTGATGCCAGAGCCTAGTCCACCCTTCAAAGCAATTTCGGAACTCTTTTTCTGGAATGGCCATCAGAGCTGTGATCGTATTACCCTTGATGTCCTGAATGTCATCAAAATGTTTTCCTTTCAATATTTCCTTTATCTTCAGGCAATGAAAGAAGTCACTGGGGGCAAGACAGGTGAATAGGGAGGGTGTTCCATTACAGTTATTTGTTTACTGGCTAAAAACTGCCTCACAGACAGTGCCATGTGAGGTGGTGCATTGTCGTGATGCAAGAGCCATGAATTGTTGGAGAAAAGTTCAGGTCATCTAACTTTTTCATGCAGCCTTTTCAACACTTCCACATAGTAAACTTGGTTAACTGTTTGTCCAGTTGGTACAAATTCATAATGAATAATCCCTCTGGTATCAAAAAAGTTTAGCAGCATCGTTGCAACAATTTTGCGAACTTAATTGTCCACCTTGTATATCATTAAAGGATGATGTTAAGTAATGAATTAGCCCTAGAAGAACAGATGTGTCTATTATCAGACTCCTAAGATGACTTAACCTAAAAGAAATGTGTGAGAATTATGAAAAAGTAGGAGAGATACTGCACTAAAACAGATTCCTATATATTCCCTAAATCCATGTTAAATGTGTCCCATTCAGATAGCCAACTGAAATATGAAAAGATGGTAAACATCACTAATGATCAGGGAAATGGAAATCAAAACTGCAATGAGATACCAACTCATATCAACTAGAATGACTATTATTAAAGTCAACAAATAACATGCATTGGCGAGGATGTGGGGAAAATGGAACCCTTGTGAACTGATGGTGGGGCTGCAAATTGGTGCAGCCACTATGGAAAACAGGATGAAGGTCGCTCAAAAAATTAAAAATACCTCCACCACACAACCCAGCAATTTCACTTCTGGGTATTTATCTGAAGAAAACAAAAAACACTATTTTAAAAAGATATATGCACACCTGTGTTCGATTAGCATTATTTACAATAGCCAAGATATGGAAGCAAACTAAGTATTCATCGATAGATAAATGGATAAAGATGTGGTATATATATATATATATATATATATATATATAATCACATATATATATATATAAAATCACCTATATACATATATATGTATACATACACACACACAAAAAAATATATTACTTAAGATAAAAAAGAATGAAATCTTGTCATTTGCAACAACATGGATGGATGTAGAGGATATTATGGTAAGTGAAATAAGTCAGGCAGAGAAAGACAAATACCACATGGTTTCACTTAAATATGGAATCTAAAAATACCAAACAAACAAGTAAAACAAAACAAAACCAGACTCATAGAAATAGAGATCAAACTAATGGTTGCCAAGGGTGGGGGGATGGATGAAAACGGTGAAAGGGAATATAGGCAATAATAATGGATAATTTTGCACTGTGACAGATGATTACTAGACAGTGTGGTCATCATATCGTAAGGTATATAAATGTAGAATCACTACTATATTGCATATCTGAAACTAATATACTATTGTCTACCAAACTATACTTAAATTTAGAAATAATAATTATTATCATACTGCATCTCCAAGATATAGTTGGAGAATTGATTAGTCAATTCTGTTTAGAAAATAAGCTAATATACTATTTGCTTCCATGATAGTCAAAAAGGGATTTTTAATTGTGCTAACAATATGAGCTAACAACCTTTTATGTGCAATGAGCCTCTTTGGCAGCCTGGAGAAGTCAGTGGACCTCATCTAGGATAATGTTTTAAATTACATACTGTCAAATAATGGGATTAAAACATAGCCAATCATATTAAAATACTATTATGGGGCCCTTGAAGGTCCCTGGAACCCCAGTTAAGAACTATATGGCTATTGCAATATATATATATCGCATATCGTTTTTTTCCTACCCTGCTCAAGCACTTCCTTGAAGAGGTAAATAAAAGAACTTTCCATTAAATAAATCAGATGTGGTCTGCTAAAACTTAAACTAATAAAAGTTGTATTTTTTATTATTCTCTTTTCTTTTTTTTTATTTTCATGTAATATGCTCATGTTTGATGGTAAAACCATGTTTCTACAGAACGCATTCCATTAGTGGCACCACAAAACTAATCATGTTATTTTGATAAATCTATTTATTATAAAGTCAATACAAACTGATCTTTAAACATGTGTGCTTTACATTTTTCCTATCAATAAATTACAGTCTTCAAAATATTTCTTTAAATAAAATATTTAAGTCAATTAGAAAGATGAAAGGAAAGGAAGGAAGCCAATTGCCCTGGCTCCAAAAAGTGAAAGAGGATGCTGGCTTGGACTAAGCTATGACTAAGAAACAAATAAGATTGCAATTAGAAGTACACCTGAATTTAGTTGAAATAAATACTACTATATTAGAGTTCCTAAATACGGTGACTCAGATGAATCCAGGAGAATTGAAGGTTTCTAAATTAGTCTTTTGGTTTTCTATATTCAAATAAGCTTTTTTTCATGGTATTTTTTTCTTTATATCATTTTTTAATCTTTCATTGCTAGAAAATTTTATATCACTATTACTTGTATACTGAGGTTATCTAGTTTCTGAAATAACAGTCAATCATAAATGTTTCTCAAATGAAGTTCTCTCTGCTAGTGACGTGATAATTCTTGCTAATTTGCTAGAAATACATGATTGACAAGTAATCCTGGCTGACAGAGACTAGAATCGAGATAAAGAGAAGCAGATATTAAAACATAAAAAAATAGTAAAAATTTAAAACACTGTGCAATTGCAGTTTCCCGTCATGTAGCAATTCAATACATTCATTTCCATGATATTCCTAAGGGAAGTTACATAATATGAAAGCACAGATTTGTTTCTGAATGAGAAAAATCAACCCAACAATTCTCTATACTTCCATATTTACAGTCAATTACATGATATATTCAAGCAGGAAATTACCCCAGGACCTAAATCATCCATAAATAATTCAAATTGTAAACATTTGGCAGATTCACGAAAGCTGTATTAATTTGTGAAACAATTGAGAAATTTAATATAGAAAAACATATGTATATGGATGATATACCCACAGTGTTTTACAAGAAAGCCTGTCACACTCCCATGTTCCTAGATGATGTTCCCAATGTACAGTTCAAAGAGTGACATTTTATTGATAGCTAGTCATTAGCAGGTTAGAGGGGATGCCTTACTTAGCATGAAGGCATCTAATAGAGTTTTAAATGTGAAATGGCAGTTACAGTAATAATTGTATGATACTGATCAGCAAAAGAGAACACAGTTTATTTTGAACATTAGGCTCATTGATGAATGTCCACTCATGAAAGTGACTCGTTGAGTGTCTAATATCCACCTGTCATTATATTTGGTGCTTTAGAGGAGAAAAGTGAGATAAAACATAATCCTTACCACGAAGCAGCCCCACTACACTCAGGGAGAGATGTATACAATTTTTTTTTAAATAAGTTTTACAGAAAAATATATGATACGTAGCAGCTTGCATTGTAAATTATAATTAAAGGACATATTTCAAAAAAATTCATCACAGCTTTTTTAATAACTACTTGTGTTATGATCAAACCTTTCATTTTATATTTTTTCCAATCTTTATTGACAATCACCTAAGGTGGGAGAAAGAATAGGAACATAAGTTCAGTTGTCTGCATGTCAAATATTTGGCTTAACCCAAAGCAGCTACCTATACAGTTACAAAGTTTTAATTGAAAGGAATACAGATATCCAGGTGAATGAAGATTCCTCATGCCATATTGGGTTATGGTTAAGCAGACCAAAAATCATGGAGAGCCTGGTTTTGCAACAATGGAACGTTGTACAAAAGTAAGACTTGTAATTCATAATGATTAAATTATCTATTAAAACCATATATTTACTGAGAGTGTCCTAAACACTTGGGATACAGAGATGAAGTAAATACACACATCACAATGAAAGATACCAACATATACATTAGTACAAAATAAATATTATAGTAAATAGGTTCTAATATTTTGGGAGCCACAGGAAAGCACAACTAACCCTTTTGGGGTGCAGGTTTGCGCAGGAAAATAGAGGAGCTTTCACTGAGGTAGTGATATTTGAGGTGAGTTCTAAAAGATAATTTAGAAACTGAATTCTTAGATGAGCCAAAAAACATATTTGGAGACACAGAGTAGAAATGGACTGACAGGACATCAATTTTCAGCTCCTACATGTAAAGAGCTTGGAAGTTATCACTCTCATCCTTACAACAGAAAGAGCCAGAAAACTGAAAATCATTGACTTATTTTGGACCCATCAGAGATCTGAGGTCTCAAGGAAAATCGCCACCCTCAAATCTAAAAAGACAAGAGCATCCAGAGAGTCAGAGCTGAGATTTGCTTACCTGGAGAAGAAGCCATTGGAGCCATAATCTGGTAGCAACACTTAACTGGCAATTTTCATGAATTGTGGGATGCTGAGTGTGGACTCCAACAGGCTTTAGAGTGACAATCTTGGTACTGCAATCGTGGGGGTGGAATGGAGCTCACATTTTTGTGGGCTTTACCTCCAGGAATCCTACTAGATTCTCACAGCAAAGATCCAAAAAGATTTCCTTGTGGTTCTGCCAGGGGGAGAAGAAGACGATATTAGTGAAATAAACCCAGAATATCCTCTATAACAAAGGCCTACTCTCTAGGTGAGGTGAAAAGTTTTGACCAAAGCTTCAATCTCCTCCAGCCTCTTTTCTCAACTAAGGAGGAAAAAAAAATGGTCAACAGGGATCGGGGCTTCAAGGAAACAGATTTGTTCCTAGTCAAACCAATAGAATGTTGCTGCCAAGGAAAGGAGTAGGAAGTGGGGGCAAAGCAAAGCTATGCCTCTTGAGAAACACTTGGGAAGGTCACAGCCTCTTAAGCCTACTAAAGCTCTGAGCTATAACAAAAAGATTATACAACATTATCCCTCCCCAACATCTTACTACCACATCATCAGAGATTCAATATAATAACAGTGGGTTACAGCTGAAAGAGTTGTAAGGCACAGGGTCTATCTGAGGAAGAGTACTTAGGGAAACTCAAAGTCAAGAGGAAATAAAAACAGGGACATTAAGAGTAGTCAAATCCTCTAACACCTGCAACTATAGCATTCATTAAGTACAATAAGTCCTTACTTAATGTCGTCATACATTCTGTGACTTTAAGCAAAAGGACATATAAGGAGTGGAATTGCTGGGTCATAAGGTAGTTCTATTTTTAACTTTTTTGAGGAACCTCCATATTGTTTTCCATAGTGGCCGCACCAATTTGCAATCCTGCCAATAATGCACAAGGGTTCCCTTTTCTCCACATCCTTGCCAAAACTTGTTTGTTTATTTATTGATGATAGCCATTCTGACAGGAGTAAGGTGGTACTTCATTGTGGTTTTATTTGCATTTCTCTAATGATTAGTGATGTTGAGCATCTTTTCATACGTCTGTTGGCCATCTGTGTGTCTCCTGGGTATTTATCCAAAGAAACCCTAAACACTATTTGAAAAATATATGCATCCCTATGTTTACTGCAGTGCTGTTCACAATAGCCAAGATATGCAAACAACCAAAATGCCCATCAATAGATGACTGGATAAAGAAATTGTAGTACATTTATACAATGGAGTATTACTCTGCTATAAAAAAATGAATGAAATCTTACCATTTGCAACAGCATGGATGGACCTAGAAAATATTATACTAAGTGAAATAAGTCAGACTGAGAAAGAAAAATACCATATGATCTCACTTATATGTGGAAGCTAAAGAACAGAATAAACAAGCAAACAAGACAGAAATAGACTCATAGACACAGAGAACAAACTGATGGTTGCTAGATGGGAGGGTATGGGGGAGAAGTTGTAGGGATTAGAAGGTACAAATTTGTAGTCTTATGGGGATGTGAAATACAGTATGGGGAATATAATCAATAATGTTGTAAAGATCATGTAGGGTGCCAGATGGGTAATGGACTTATCAGGGGATCACTTCATAGATTGTATAGATGTCTGACCACTGTGCTGTACACCTGAAGCTGAAGTAGAATAATACTGAATGTCAAATAAATATAGATAGATAGGTAGATAGATAGATATAGATATATAGATATAGATATATAATGTCAAATATATATGTGTGTGTGTGTGTATATATATATATATATACACACACACACATATATATAGTCATTGGATGTAAAGTACAGCATAGGGAATATAGTCATTATTGCAACAGCTATATATGATGTCAGAGGGGTAGTAGACTGGGGGATTATCACTTTGTGAGGGGTGTAAATGTCTAAATATTATGTTGTTTTGTACACCTGAAACTAATATAAAAAATTAAATTAAAAAAAAAAGGAGAACATATAAGGAAACCAATTTTACCACAGGCTAACTGAGATAAACAAGAGTTAAGTTCCTAAAGCATCTCATCAACATTATAATGAAACAACCTTGAATGAAATGACATTATTCCAGAGCCTCCTGTACAGTCCAACTTCTAGCCAGATTAACATAAATCCTCACACTAAAGGTCCATGTACATCAGCTTCTGTTACCTGATAAAACATGTTCAGGTTTTAATGAAAAAATTACCAGGCATACCAAAAGGCAAGAAAAACAAAGTCTGAATAAGTAAAGCAATTATCAGAACTAGAACCAGATGTGACTTCGATGCTAACTAAGATCAGAGAATTTAAAATAACTACTAATATAGTGGTAGGGGATTTAATAGAAAAAGTAGACACAATACAAGAACAGATGGGTAATGTAAGCAGAGAGATGGGAACTTAGAAAGAATCAAAAGGAAATGCTAGAAATAAAAACACTGTAACAAATATGAATGTCTTTGATTGGTTCATCAATAGATTGACAGGAACTAAGAAAGAATTAGTGACCTTGAAGATAGGTCAATAGAAATTTCCCAGATTAAAATGCAAAGAGAAAAAAATAATTTTAAGAAAACAGAACAAAGTATCCAAAAACTCTGAGATAATATTAAAAATGTAACACATACATGATTGGAATGCCAGAAAGAGTATAAAGAAATGTTAGAAGAAAAATATTTAAAATAATAATGACTGAGAATTTTCTCAAATTAAAGGCATACACCTAGCCACAGATCAAGAAACTCAAAAACTTCAAAGCAAGATTTAAAAAAAACAATGTCAGTTGGGCATACCATATTCATACTGCAGAAAAACAGACAAAGAGAAAATTGTGAAAGAAGCATGATACGGGAACCTTATCTACAGCGGAACAAGGATAACAATTACAGTGGCTATCTCATCAGCAACTATGCAAGCAGGAAGACAGTGTTGAGAGAAAAAAACCCCACCAAAGGAGAATTAAATATCCAGTGAAATTGCCCTTCAAAAACGAAGAAATCAAGACTTTCTCAGACTAACACAAACCAAAGGAATTTATTGACAGCAGACCTGCCCTGCAAGAAATGTTGAAAGTAGTTCCTCAGGAAGAAGAAAAATAATGTAGATCAGAAGTTGAAAGTACATAATAAAATGAAGGGGCATGGGGGAGGACCAAGATGGCGACAGCTTCGGACGCTGAAGTCGCCCACACCCATGAGCAAACTCAAATATACACATAAATAGAAAGCAGTTATTCCTGTGTGACCACTGAGGGCCGAATGAATAGCGTCTGAACAAGAAAGAAGAGAAAGAGACTGAATAGAGAAGCTGTGGGAGCCCTCTGGGGGCTGCTGAAAGTCTCTGGGCCAGAGGGGCCTGTGAATTCCATTGTTTGTCCCCTCCAAGGCGGGCACTCTGTTCTGGGGCTTTGGCCTGCCTGCAAGATTACCACAGCACCTTTCCAGCCCCATTGCCTGGAGTCTTTTGTCTCTAAAGAAAGGGAGCAGGCTGGAGCAACAGGGATTCACTACACACACCTGGTCCAGCAGGCCAGTGCCCCAGGCACCCTAAGTGCTTGCCTGACTCCAAACAGCTTCCCAAAACTACCCAGCACATAAAGCCTACACAGAGGTCTCTTCAACGTGGGCCCACTTTGGGTACAACGAACAATAAAGAAAGATTCCACAGAGAAGGCTGGGGAGCTGTGATAGCTCTGCAGAAATTGTGGAAATTCTCCTGGGTCGGAGGCGCCCGGTGGTTGACATCCCCCTCCACCTCCACAGGTTACCCCAGGGCTCTATCCAGGTGTTCTGGCCTACCTGCAAGGTCGCTGCAGCGAATTCCCAGACACATCCTGGAGCTCTTTTCAGCCAGGAACAAAGAGAGCAAGCAGGATCCACAAGGCATTGCTATATACACCTGGCCTCCTGACCCGGAAGTGCTCCAGCTCAGGGAGCCAGTGACTCGGATGCATTAGGAACCCACCCTGCTCCTACTGGGCTGCAAAAACCACCCAGCACACACAGCCTACACAAAGCCCACTTCTACATGAGGCCACTTTTTCAGGACTGGGAGAGATAGCTATTTTGTCTAATTCATATATACAAACAGGAAATCAGATAAAATAATTAAAGGCTGAAGAAATCTCTCAAATGAAGGAGCAAGAAAAATCCCCAGGAAAAAACCCTAAGGAAACAGAGCTAAATAATTTGCCTGATTAAGAATTCAAAGAAATGGTCAATAGACTTGAGAGTACAATAGAGGAACTTAGGGAGAACTTCAACAAAGACTTAGAAAGCATAATAAAGAAGCACCCTTCTATTGCCTGTTAACTATCACTATCTGAATTTTTGCATCACCTTAAGTTCAGCATGTCCTGAAATGAGTTAAATTCTCACCGTGGAGTTAAATTCTCACCGTGTCTCATTAATGTTAGCAATGAGACACCTTGTCTAGTGGTGTTTTCCTCCAATTTCCAGTTTATTCATAGATATGTTTTTACTATGCAACTTTGTAGAGCAACAGAAACCAAAATGTCCCTCAGAAAGATAACTATTTGCTTACTAGATATTCAATTAAAATATAATAATTTATATACTCTTTTCTTTGCATTTGATTGCTGAGTAATTGAGATGTGAGGGGATATATTGTGGGTGAGGAAGAGAATCATGTGAGAACAATAGCAAACTCGTTGCCCAACATTTCTTTGTTAGCATTTGATTTATGCCTTCAGTCTTCATAAAGATTCTTGTAGTGGCGAATTTCAAAATTTCTAGTTTTTGTTCTCTGATTTATTAAGATAGTAACATGAGCAACATTGAATTGTAGAGATTTTGTAGAAATGTTTACTACTTTGATTTCAGTTAGGATTTTCTTTTGTTTACTTGTTTAGAAGAAAGATTTGTGAATCTTCAATTACAACTTGAAATGCTATGTGTATATTGATCCATCTGTTAAACAGGCAATGCTCACACTTTGGTTCAGGTTTAAGTAACATTTGTAGACCCATAATATTTTATTTGATCAAAAAATAGTATTGCAAATCCTCCCTGGAATCTTTAAAAACTGTTTGAGGCTGTATTTATGTAGCTCATGGTGTATTCAAAGAATATGGACTTGTACAGACAGTAGCCTTCTTTTAATTCTTTTAATTTAGAATTATCACCCCTACAAATGAATTACTTGTTGGCTAAACTTACATCACAGTATGACAAACACATGGTTTGCTAAATTGTCAATTTCTGAGTGTGTGTATGGATAGATAAAAAGATTAGAATTTTATTTTGATAGTGAATAGAGTTGTTTGAATAATATTTTCAATTCCTTTTTACTAAGGAATTGGTGATGCTTATAGCCTCATCAGTCCCAAACAAACGTTTCTGTCATGGTACTGTTTGTATCATTTTTTGATGTCCTGATTTGATATCATCTCAGGAAAGTTTTCTGAATCCCATCCTGTTAGAGGTTAGTATGAGAGAAACATTGTAGATTGTATTCAGTCTCATTCTGCAGTTTTGCAACTATATTTCTATGGCTCTACCTACCCTTTTGCCTTACTTTCTTTTTTATAGGTGTTTAGACGCTAGAAGTTAAGAAATTTTCTCTCCTCTAGTATATGTTCATGGAAGGGCTATGGCTGCCCTAGAAAGTAATTACCACTGTGTTATTCAGACCTTCCAGGTTACAGATCCTGCTCACTGTTTTGGGGGAAAGGAATGACCTCTAGATTGAGTGTCCTGGACACAATGTGTTGCACTATTCACGGAACATTACAGCTGTGTTCCCTCCAGGTTTACTATTAAGTTATTAAATTTTTGCTGTTTGCCTGATTCATTGCAATGTGGGTGTGAGGTGACATCTACAGATATTTGTAAGCATTTCAAACCAGAGACCAAGTTATATCAATATTCATAAGTGTTATGAAATGAGGAAATGTGAAAACAAGATCTGAGATCTTGAATGTCTGCACCAGAATTCGTTCCTTTTTCATACTCAGTTCTTTTCCCTATCCTTAGATCCCCATTCCTCCTCTATACGTGGGGCTTATTTTTTTTTCACCCTAACTATTCTCCTTTCC
Organism: Rhinolophus ferrumequinum; assembly: GCF_004115265.2. NCBI lineage: Eukaryota > Metazoa > Chordata > Mammalia > Chiroptera > Rhinolophidae > Rhinolophus > Rhinolophus ferrumequinum. The sequence continues at coordinate 31,299,343 of NC_046296.1, read as the reverse complement.
AGCTCTCACAATAACCAGATAACATGTAGCTCTTTGGCCCCAGACATAAAATTTAATAATTGTATAACTTTCATCCCTTACATCCTGTTTAATAATTTCATTTTAGGAGATAGCATTAAAATAACCCCTTAAAGGTTTCAAGTATATTAATGGGGTATGTTTTTAGGAATTTCTTAGAATTATTTACTTTTAAAACTAAAATATGTTGTAAATTTTAATAATATATTTTGGAAGAAGGAAGCCATTGACATTGGCTCCATATTAAGTCAAATGTGGATAATGACAATAACAATCCTTGATCTATAGAATATCTGCTTAATGTATTGTAAACCAGGAAAGGAGCACAATGCCTCAAGTATCCTCTTTTTAAATAGTTTCTTGGCCTCCTATGTCATTAAACCCTTGCAATAGGAAATTTGAGCTCTCATTATAAAGAAGAGAAATAGAAAATAATAATGAGATATAGATAAAAATCTTGCTATTTTAGCAAAAATATCCTAAAGTTCTTCCAAATTTTCATACATTATAAGGATTGCACTCCATATAGAACTTACACTGGGTGCTTTTAATTATGTTAGAATAGATCCTGAGGTTAAATGTGAAAGAGTGGAAACAGCATAGCATAATTAGTTATTAACATTAATTGAGCTGTTGCTCGGTGAGGTACACAGTACAAAAGAAATAGCAAGTCAGATGGAGGCTTCCTGCAAACTAATCATCAACTGGGGAGATAGAAATAACAAATGGGCATCCAGTCCTAAATCTCTATGCCTAGGCATCAAAAGGGCCAATGTTATTAAGCTCTGTATTTGCATAACAGTTTGAAATGTGTAATCTTTTCTCATATATGGTATCTCTTATGATCTCTTAGGATTCTGTGAAAACTGCAGGGTGTGGTGAAAGAGTTTGAATTTTGGTTTCAGATAGAGCTGGTCCTAAGTCCTGTTCTGCCTCTTAAGTTGAAGATTTAAACATTTCTGTGACTCAGTTTCCTCATTTGTATAGTGAAGCTAATAACATGCCATTTAGTGCTGCTTTGAGAGTTAAAGGAAATGATATATGATGCTCCGTGTAGAATGGTGACCATATATTAGATGCCAATAAATATGCACTACTCTCTCATTATCCTTATTTTGGTGATGAGGAAACTACAGCCTTTCTTGGGACCACGCTCTAAACCTTGTGAACAGGATTAAGCCTCTATTCATTATACCACACTGCTGGGGTCATCACAGGTCTGAAGGTTCACTATAAAGAACTTCTTAATTCCAAGCCTATGCTAAGGATTTATCAGTTATTTTATGCCTTCTCTAGAGATTTTGCATCACTATGGTCCCCTTAGTTTGATAAAGTACTTTGATAGTAGGGAAAAAAAAAAATATATATATATATATATATATATATATATATATATATATATATATATATATAATCTGTTGTTCCCAATCCACAGATCAACTTTTTGTCACTTGATAAAATGTCTGATCCTTTCAGAGATGCTATGGCTCCACAAATTTTGTTGCATCTTGCATATCTTATATATAATTCATAAGTTTTATTGTTATTTCTCTGCCATGTATCAAAGTGGGTTTGTAGGGGGTGACAGTGACTAAATAAATATATAAATCAATGAGGGGATGATAGGACCTCACAAGGGTCAGACACATAAAAAGCAGTAACAAGAAAAACATCTGGGCATGTGTATTGGCCAATGCCATGGAGATGCCGAGAGTATTCCAAAAAGCACACCAACCTAATGGAAGGAGTGGAGCTCACGATGCATAGAGGAGGTGTGGGCATGTGAGCTGCCTGGGCACATGCACTGATTTTTTTCTTTTTTTTTGCTATTTATTTGGAAGACCCAAGGCATTACCAACATAGAAACATATTTATTGATCTTAAAGGGAGTTTTTCTTTTTTTAAATCTAATATTAACTTTTTATAACTTCATTACCCTTACCAAATGTGTTTTGTATAGACTTATTGACTACCTTTTTCCTGGGTATATTTGGTGAAAATACACTTAATAACATCGAGAGGAGATGAAAACAAGGTCTCTAGATTTCAAAATGATGGTGTCTATATCTAGATTATTAGAAAAATTATTACTTTTGTTCATGGCTGATTAGTGTATATAGACACTAGAAAAAAACTATTTTTCTAGAAATGATTTTTGTTTTTTCTATATAGGGTCAGTTGGAAGGCAGACATTCCATCTCTAAATATCTCCTTGCAAATATTTATAAGAGTTTTTCTCAAATGTAGCACAGAAATATCAACTTAGAGTTTTCCACTAAATTTTAAGTGACCTGAAGTCAAGGAGCTGTTGAAGAATAAAAGATTTTTCTCCATAAGGTAATTATGATTTTCATTGTTTTAGCTTATCTCCTACATAGGCCCTGAGGTTTGTATTTCCAGCTTCTTATCAAACTTATTTTAAGGAACAGCTAGTTCCAAAGTATCTCTGTGTATGTGTATTCAACTGTATGTTTCTCCAGCTGACCAAGTGCTTTGCAGGAAGCAATAGTACTTTTAAAGCTCAAACGCTCAATTGGTAATATTCAAGATTCTGAAGCTTTAACAGCAATATAATATTCCCAAAACTGTAAAATTGGAAAGGTGGAGATAGTTTTTAAATATCTGCTGATTCATCTATGTTGTCACAAATGGCAATATTTCATCTTTTCTCATGGCCGAGTAATATTCCATTGTGTATATGTACCACATCTTCTTTATCCAATCATCTATCAAAGGATGCTTCAGCTATTTCCATGTTTTGGCCACCATAAATAAAGCTGCAATGAACATAGGGATACACTTATCTTTACAGATAAGTGTTTTCAGATTTTTGGGGTAGATATCCAGAAGAGGGATTGCTGGGTCACATGGTAATTCTAGTCTCAATTTTTTGAGGAACCTCCACACTGCCTTCCACAGCGGCTGCTCAAATCTGCATTCCCACCAACAATGTATGAGGGTTCCTTTTTCTCCACAGCCTCTCCAACACTTGTTATTACTTGTCTTGTTGATAATAGCAATTCTAACAGGTGTGAGGTGGTATCTCATTGTGGTTTTGATTTGTATTGCCCTAATAGCTAGTGAAGTTGAGCATTTTTTCATATATCTGTTGGCTATTTGTATTGTATGTCTTCTTGGGAGAAGTGTCTGTTCAGGTCCTCCACCAGTTATTTAATTGGATTTTTTTTTGAGTTGTACAAGTTCTTTATATGTTTTATATGTTAGCCCCTTATTGGAGCTATTGTTTATAAATATCTTCTCCCATTTGGTTGGTTGCCTCTTTATTTTGTTGATATTCCTTTTGCTGTACAGAAGCTTTTTAGTTTGATATAATTTCATTCTTTATTTTTGCCTTTACTTTCCTTGCCTGAGCTTATGAAAATAAATACATTTCTCTGCAGTTATAGCAGTCATGGTCTAAAAATCACAGGATATTAGAGCTAGAATAACCTGGAGATCGTTTATTTCAACTTCTGGTATCAAAAATGATGAAAGTGAGACTCAAAAAAGTTGAAGGTAAAGGTCCAAGGCTTTATAGTCAGTTATCTGTCAAATGAGTCATAACCACCTCTTGCTGTTTCTTTTTCACCGTATGATGCATAATACATACCTCTCTTTGAAAATTCGGCCCAGAAGAATTTTCTCAGAAATCTAATTATGTGAGGATTACAAAGCTGGGAGATAGTGATAGCTTAATATCAACTCATTGATCTGGTACAGGTTCATGATGAATGTAATTAATATTCAATTACAGAATCATAAGACACCATTATTAGGTGTCTTTCATTTTAAATGTTTGTAGAAACGGTATTTTGTTTTCCTTTTCATAGACAGAGATGACCCAATAAACCTTAGTTTTTTCTACTTCTTTTTAAAAATCCAGAAAGAGTTTGTTTTCTCATGGCATCAATTCTATGGAGAATTAGTTTTAACCAATGATAAATTAAAGTGCATTTATTCTAGCCTCCGTAATGTCCCCTGCCTGGACCTCCCCAATTACCATAATCACATAGGACTTGAAATCAAATTACAGTCTACATAGGTGTCATGTTGTAATCAGCCCATATAATTAAACAGTTTGTCATTGCTTCATAATGTTTGCTAACAACAAAAACAAATTGGTGGCTGGGTTATTTCAAGAAGCATGTAGTACAATTCTAGCAAAATGAAGAGAACTTACATGCAAATAAAAATCACAACCTCTTCATTCTTCATTTTTAACATCTGCCACCTTGTAATTCATTGGTTGGATATTCACCTTATGCATTTTTATTGAAAGTAGCTAGGATATGAAAATAAAGAAATTAGTTAGATATTGGGCTATAAAGAAAAAAACAGTGCAGTGGTCAGGCATCGACATGGTCTATGAAGTGATCTTCCTAATATTCTATGTCAGAGGGTAGTTGATTGGGAGGCTTATCACTTTGTGAGGGGTGTAAATGTCTAACTATTACATTGTTTTGTACACCTGAAGCTAAAAAAAAGAATATAGTGTGGAAACATAAGTTAATATTAAAGACTTGCTTTAGAATTCATCTCTTAAACATTCATATTCAAGCTCTTCATTGAAATGAGTTGTTTCGTATGCAAATTAGTACTTCTTTTAAACAATATGATTTTGTAATTGTGAGATGACTTTGCTTCTTTGAGTCTTAGTGTTCTCATCTAGAAAAGGGAGGTTGAGGTAGTCCTGACATCATGGAGTTCTGAACAAAATAGAAACAAACAAACAAATAAACAAAAAATAAACTATGTACTTGAAAATATTCTAAATGTTTTCTAAATATATTGGTAGATATTTATGATTGTATTCTATCAGGGATGCAATTTGACGATATATCTGGTTTCATTTCCAACTCTCATATTCCACAGCAACCACTCTTCATCATCTAACATACCGATGTTTCCATAAAGAGCCAGCCCATTGAGCTCATGTCAATGCAAATGCTTTTCTCTGTTCTATCCCCTGTAGCATATTAACTACAACAGTGATAATTTTTCATCTTTGCATCTCCCAACAAGTGCCTAGGTTGGTGCCTGGCACTCATTCAATGAATAATCTCAGGTTGCTTTCAAATCAAGGAAGCCTGGACTAGTCTGTAGCTATCATTGCACAGTGTATTGCAGAGAACCAATAAATTCGCTGATCAAATTATTTAATACCCTGCTCCTAAGAAGCTGTTGGGAAGGTCAAATGCTTAGTCAACTCTGCATTCACCAATTTTTTCTATCTTTCAAAAAGAAAAAATAGAAGCAGGAAACATCACTGAGCAGTCACTGAGGGTTGTTTATTGCAAAACTTTCCACCCTCTACTCCGGAAAGTGTTATTTGGTAGTAGCTCTCAATTCTTACTGTGTATGGACCAAATGTTGAAATGACTTTATCATCAAATTTATGAAGCTAAGCTTGGTTGGCTTTCATCTGTCTACACCTGATTACCTACATCCACTAAACAGAACGACAGTCGTTACCATCTATCTGCCTTCTTGTAAGGATCTTCAAGATCATCTTTGCAAAGTATCTTGAGGCCATTAAGAGAGAGGCAAATATATACTGGCATTTTCCTAAATTTCAGTGCTCATCTTAAAAGCTAAATTTCGGAATTCTTGGGGATAATATTATAAACTGGCAGAAAAGTTTTCAGTACCATATTATCAAGCCACTATGCTCTTTTATTTGAAGGAAGAGGAAAACATCTAAATTTGTTAAAATATTTACACTATTCTCAATAAAGTGCAAATATCTAAGATGTCTCTGAAAGTATAATCGCTAAACGGCACAGCTCTCTTAGAGGATAAAGTCATCCAAAGCAGCAGTTCACAGGAGTCATTTTGCGGCAATAGCATGCTCCTCTCAGAGCTCCAGTGCTCCTTTACTCTATTACTGATAGGGAGGTTCTGGCTCTCAGCCTACCCATTTCCCTCTGGGGCTCTTTGGAATAGCATGTAAACGTTCTCATATGTTTTGCTATCCTGAGTTAAGACATATGAAAAAAAAAACACAGGTAATTTTTCTCTCACCATTCCTGTTATCTCAATGATGTAGGTCTTTAGGTGGTCTCAATGCCCCTCAGGTTTCTAACAACACCCTTCAATATGATTTCGTTCTCCAACTTTTTATTCCAATAAGAAGTCTAATCTTTTGAAACAGCTTCTGAACATGCTTCTTTACTACTCAAAAACCATCATTGCCACCCACTGTCTGTATATAAAAACCCAAACATCTTAGCCTAGCATCCAAAGCCCTCTATATTATGGCTCTCACCTACTTCCTAGCCATAAATTTCACTTTTCTCTTTGGGTGAACTGGTATTCTACACCAAGTATTCCACTCAATGTTTAGTTAACCTGCTGTTTAATTTTCTGTTTCATATATATGTGTATATATATATACATATATATATACTTTTATTTCTATTTCATATATACATATATATGAAATACATGTATATACATGTATATATTTCATATATACATATATATATACATATATATATGTAAAATTTTATTTATTTATTTTTTCTATCTCCCAGTGTCTGCTTTTCCTGCAACCATAATTACAGGCCATGTTTAAATCCCATCTTTTTCTAACCATCCTATGGGGAAAGTTGTCCCTATGTTTTTGAAGGTTCTGTATTATCCTTAGGTTTAACTACCTTTGTTAGTAAGTCTATTGTTTTTATACATTTCTTACATCTCTCACTGTAGTAAAACTCCATCAGGCAGGGCATATGGATCAACCATCCTTATTATCCTCTCAAGATCATATTTCTAATCTGTGCTCAAATATATATTTACTTGAAGGTACTAAAAACCATTTATATCACTATGGTTAATACCGCAGGTCCTGAATCAGAAATTTAAATGTCATTTTATAAATATAATAAATCTGCACAATGATACTTTAAGATAACGACCTTTACTATTAATTTTTTTTAAAGGAAAACAAACTAAGATTCAGAAAAAAAATGAGGTGACTTGCCAAGGTCATTGAGTCAGTGTCTGGGACAGAGTTTGGAGCAGTTTATTTCACTGTAAGAACTTCATCCCACTAAGGTTTAGGCAAGAACTCTAATATTAAAAACAAAATCAGAAGCAAAATCATTTGTGCAAAGCCTGTCAGGCGAGTTTATGAGAATAGAGCCCCCCAAGCTCCCCAAACTCCCCAATCAACTTAAGTATGAGAAATATCCAGAAATTGAAAATTTTGGGAATAATCCCTTGTCACAGATTGTATGCATGTGTTGTATTTACTGTCAAATTTGACTTATGCTTCAGACAATGAGAGAGATGTATTTCCCGCTCACTATACTGCTTGAAATGGATATATTCACTTCAACTTCAATTTAGGGTCAACTATAGACCAACTTGTAGGGGAGAAAAAGTTGGTGTTCCATATGCTTTTGTGTCATTTGCTGCTACAGACCTGACCTGCATGAGCTCCTTGGAAATTTCTCAGTCTGCCTCAAATGTTCCACAGTGAGTCTATGTTGAAATCCAATTTCTGAGCCAATGTCAATCAAAGCTGGCCCTATGAGCTTATAATTATGTCACCTGTCGTAGATCTGGTAGCTGGGTTGTGGTTGCTAAGTCTGATATTATTCCCATGTCCCTTTTGCTGTCAGGATAAGTCTTGGTACATCTGGAACTGATTTCCCTAAGGAGAGAGTTTAGATGTGGACACGGGAAGTGCAAACTAAAGCACAGTGCAAGATTTGCTAAAAGTGTAAACAGCTAAGTTGTATTATACACACACACAAACACACACATACACACACACACACACACAAGAAACTTTATAAAACAAACCACAAGGTATGTATTACTACTGTTATCTTAGTTTCTAGATGAAACATCTGAGACTCAGATAACCTAAGAAACTCCTGAATTCATAGAAAGGGGTAAAACCAAAATTTTATTCTGGGTCATTTAGCTCCATTGGCTACGCCCATAACCCTTAGTCATGAATGCTTTTATATAGTTCCCATAGACTATGTTAAGGATTTAAACTTAATCCTAAAAGCAATGTAAGTACAGTGAAAGGTATTAATTGCAAAATGAGATCATCAAGCCTCATGACAAAACATAATTTGGACTGTTGGATGACTCTTACTATTATAGCGGAGTAGGTAGAATTCTCTGTGTCTAACACACTCTTGAATTTCCTATCACCTCACTGGATGGGAGCTTTGAGGTCAGCTGTTCACCCACCTCAACTGTTTATCCAAGAAAGTGCTGAGATCTAGAGCTAGTTCCTCTGAGCCACAGTTTTATGCTGCTGCTCTTCTCACATAACTATAGCAGTTCGGAGGACTGGCAAATTATTCAGTATTCCGATATTTCTTATTGCAGCCTGGGTAGTTGCCAGTAAGAATCAGGTCAATTTTAGCAGGTATTGTTTCCTGTAATCAGCAGACACATACATTACATAAACCAGCTTTGACCATATTTTAATCTATGGTATAGAAAGGGGCTCAAGGCAGTGTAAGTTGAAAAGGTAATGATAATATTATAATAATATTTACCAAACATTTCCTAGATGTGCTAGGAATATAGCTTTGAGGGATTTAAAAAATGACTTATGTCTATGTGGTTCAATCTGATTTTAACATTAATAAAAGTTACTGACTAATTTGCATAACAGTCAGATTGGCCATCTAACTGAAAATGACACAAGCTATTACACCCGTAGGAATGTTATGTATCTATATAAAACTGAGGGAATATATACTCTTTGGTGTGTTTTGATGTTTTTCCTGCTTTACAATATGTTTAGGAAAATGCCACTACAAGAAGAAAATCTCATATTGTCTCTCAAGTGCTCTGAAGTTCTCTACATTTTACAACTAAAATAATATCTGTTGGATTTTTATAACTCTTGGGAGGAACTATTAGGCAGCTGGCAGATATTCTGTTAAAACTGACCTTTACTTGCTTCTTAGCTATAGATGAGTTGAGAACGTCTAGGTTATTAATTATTACTAAAGATTTTGCATTTCATTAGGTTCATCTGGTTCCCAAAAGCCTTTTACTTCAGGAAATCAATTGTTCTCTCTTTTGAACTGTAATGGTGGTATGATTAGGTAGGTTTTGTGAACATCTATAATGTATTTCATCTCCATAACCAACTGTGGTATTTTGAGAACCAACGCTGTTTAGTGTGACATTTGAGGCTAATTTTCTTCGACTGAAATAAGAGATTTTTTGGTATGAATTAGTAATGTAGTTCCACCTAAGCTGTACTAAGTCAAGGTGAGATTTAATAATTTTCTAACTAATTCAATCTATGTATATAATCTTCAAAGTAAAACAAAACCTACTTTCCTTGTAAAAAATGACTTTTGGGTAAATTTGAATGTCCTACAAACAATTGTCACCTGAAATCAATGAGGATGATGTATAAAGCAGGATACATATGGGTTATTTAGAACTTGAAACAGCAAAGCTATCATCTTAAATGTATATGCCACCTCATACTTTCCAAAGTACTTTTTTCTTGATCTCATGTTACTTGCAGGAAGGGTACAAATAATGCTAAAATTGTAGGTTAGTTTTCAGTAGTATCCTTATAAGATTATTTAAATTATAATGGAACTACCTCGTGAGTAAGTTTTACCCCTGTGTATAGTATACTATAATTTAAGACTATTATGTGGAATGATATGAAATTCATGCACATTAAAAGGTAATTAGCTTTTGTTTTATAGTTTTAATGGAAAATTGACGCATGAGTTTTGTTTCTGTCTTGCTAGGAATGCAATTGGCCACCATGAAAAATTGAAATTTCCTCCTGCATCACATTTCATTCCTAGAGATGATGAAAGCTGGGTACATATTTCATACATTGGAGTATATGCCTTTCATTTTTAAGGCATTACTAAAGAGAGCTGATCCACAGTTTGGAATGAGCTGTCTAAATATCCTAAAATAGGTAATACTTGTTTATTCTTTCATCTTCCTCTTTGAAACTATTCTTCAGTTTTACTTTTGGAAAAGAATAAAATCATGTTTGTGTAATGATTGTTTAAATAGAGAGTGTGACTACTGCTTAGGATGTACAATGAAGGGAAATAACAGAAGACATTAAACAAAAAGTCCAAAGAGCTCAGTGAGATCTGTACAGGATAAATACAAAAACAGACAAACAAAACCACCTAAACAAATAAAAAACAAGAAAACAAACAAACACAACCAGACACATCACAATCAAACTGCTAAAGACCAATAATAAAAAGAAAATCTTGAAGGTGTCCAGGGAAACGTCACTTTACAGAGAAAAGAACAAAGGCAGTAATAGAAGTGATAAAAAATAAAATAGGAAGAAATGACTGGGGAAAAAATGATGAAAGCATCATTGAATGTAGGACAACTTAAAGCAACCTAAAAATGTGTAATTGGAGCCCCAAAGGAGGTTGGGGAGGGGCAGTACGAACAAAAATCGTTCGAAGAAACAATGGCTAGGTTTTTGTTGTTGTTGTTGTTGTTGTTTTCTAGATTTGATGAAAATTATAAATCCATAGGTCTAGGATGCACAATGAACCACAAGCACTGGAAACATGAAGAAAATTACACAGAGCTATTCATAATTACATTACTTAAAATCAGTTATAAGGAGAAAGCCTTAAAAGAAACCAGAGGGAGAAAAGACAATTGTATACAAAGGAACAGAGACATAAATGACTGTAGACTTCTCATTGAAAACAATGCAAGGGAGACGACAGGGTAGAAACATGTTTATGTAGCAAAAGAAAAAATCTTGTCATCACGATTTTAAATGCAGTAAGTCTTACTCTCATAACTGAGGTGAGGGATGCCGTTGAGAATGGCAGAACAATCACTTCCAAAATCTACCTCTCCTAAAAGTAAGGAGAACACTGGCAAAATTTGTCAACATCAACTTTTCAGATCTCTGGAAATTAACCTAAGTCTTTCAACAATCTGAGGAGTATTTATTCAAGAAAAATGGGTGACTCTTGGTAAGAATACTACATAAGATATGTAGTATTCAATCTTGCCCTACGAAAATCCCTCTTTCCCAGATCTAAAGCAGTTTTGGAAAACCAGAGTCCCATAATCACGGATAAAAGCAGAAGCCTGACAGCTACTGGAGAGAACAGAGCAGATATGGAGCTCCTAAAAAGCACCTCTCTTAAAAAACTGTCATTGTTTGAACTGTCTGGCAGTTCTCTGGAAAGACTCATGTGTAGAATTTGTCTTTGTGTGACCTTATGTAGACTTGCTCTGAGCGAAGAATCTTTTTTCCCCCCGCTGGGTGCAATTTTTAGTGGTAATTGTTTAACATCACAGATGCCTGATAATAGTGATAATAGTTGGGGTGAACCGTCGTTCCAAAAAAAGGTGACATTTATATAGCGGGCTTTGAAAATGGCAGATGTGTTCCAAGGAATCTAGAAGACTACAAATGTGCACAGGGAAGCACACATGCCAGGGCTGTGTGCTTGTCTAAAGAATACTGGAGAAGACCTTGAACTCTCACCTCTGGCTGGGAGGTTTGTTGCTGAAGCAGAAAGTGAAGGCCAGAGCAGAGTTGTAAAGTGCTTGTCTGAAAACTGAAGTTGTACCCCAACAACACAAAGAGTCTATTATCAAAGCCTATGCGACTTATTGGTTCCAGTCATTTAAAAAACCTCTGTGCAATGAGGAGCTTGGCCACTGAGCTAAGCTAGCAGAGCCTCAGTGGCCACACACAAGAGCAACAAAAATGCAAACTTCATAGAATTACTTCAAAAAAGTCACTAAAGAAAAAAAACCAAACAGCAGCAAAATCAATGCAACATACAGCAACTACAAAAACCCCTGGGGGGAAATCTGATTTCCAGAGTTTCCACATTGTATTATTTAAAATATCCGGTTTTCAGCAAGGATTAGGGCCAGTGTACTTCAGCAGAGACACAAGAAATATTTATCAGAGAGCGGGGACATTACAGATGCAAGTTTTTTTTCCCCTGAGCATTTTCACTTGGTTTATTAGATATCTTGGAGAAAATTCATGGTGCTGAGCTCCTGTGCTACTGTCAGATCCTGTGTTTAAAATGGTAGTGGTCCCCTTGACCTCAATTCAAAATTGTTACACAGTGCCAATATCAAGTTCAGTTCAAGGTGATTTTTCCCAACCATCTTTACTCTGGTAGGAAGGCCCAAGTGTAGGTTCTCTATGTGAAATGGCAGTGCCACCACACTCCAAATCCTTTTGGAGTCCTTTGGCAGCTGAAAACTAGAACTGGAATTAAGAATTCTCCTTCAGCCAAACAGGAAGCTTGCAAAGTTAAAATGTACAATGTATTAAAAAAAAAAATGACCTTATATCTGGTTCACAGAGCAAAATCCCTCCAATGCTTTTGAATTTATTTGTTAATAATATGGCATATCATGACTACTTACATTAATAATAATATAGCATACTTCATATCTATTTTAATCATAAAAATTAAAATGCAATTTCAGGTTTGAAGTCCAAAAGTCTGTTTTACTTTTAAACATTTAAGGGGACTATGGACATCAGAATAAAAAAACACAAATCTCTTTTGGGAATAGTCACTGTGCAATACTCTTTTCTAGAGAATTATTGCTGCAAATTCTATTTTTATAATGTTATTAATGCATGTTCATGAATATGACTCAGAATTAAGGCTGCTTGATTTTTTTAAAAAAATTCTTGTTGGCTAGCTTTTGGGTAGTAGTTTCCTTTTTTGGTCCATTGAGAGGTCACTTTAAAGTCATCTATAGAAGTGAAAATATAACCAAAGAGTATATAGTAATGGCCCCATTATGTTGATATAAGTTTGGCAATGGCAAAAATACGACTGGTTCTCAAACTGTGTTACTATGCATCAGCATCGTGCCTTTAGCCAGTAAGTATACATCTCAAGAAACTATCCTGTAAAATACCTGTATGATTACCACTGTGGACAAGAATAAAATAAACATTGCAAGTACTAAAGAAGCCCCTCACATAATTCCTCCCTGTCACTAACCCAACTATCCCACCAGCAGTCTATGAGATTTTTGGTGGCTCTACATCCTCAGCGACATGTAACATTGTTAGTCTGTTCCATCTTAGCCATTCCAGTGGGTATATGGTGGCATCACACTGCGGTATTAATTTAGGGACATTCCATAGTAAATTTGGCTTCAGTACTGTCTAGGTGCTCCAAGCCTAATTCTCTGGCTATCCTAGAGATACTGAGGCTTACCAAATATTATGAATATGTTTCATTTCAACATAAACTACAGAGGGTGCAAAAAAAATGTATATACATTTTAAGAGATGTTATCTATGTAGCAGTAGTTTGCCATAACTAGAAGTGTCTGGATGCTGATGGTAACCACTTTGAGCACCTCTTGTAATTGCAGAAGTCAAACGTAACTAACTATATATTGAGTATGACAATTTTAATACAGTTTTTTTCATTTCTTAAAATGTGTATGCATTTTTATGGCACCCTTTGTATTTAGAATGACTTCTATTGTTTGCAGCTATGAATCTTGCGATATTGAGGCGAAAGAATAAGATGTTGGAAAGTAACTGAATAAAAAGAAACATTTACAGAGAAAAGATGACAGAGGAAGAGAAGGTATACAAGAAGAAATAAATACTTGTCTGATGGCTTATTGGAAAGAGATAAGCCTAGGCAATGATAATATCTCTAAAGACCAGGTCTATTTTCTACCTCACATTGCTCTTTCACACTGATTGAAATAGAATCGTTGCCCATCTATAGCTAGAATTTTGAGTAATACATAGGAATAATTGTGGAAAAGGGAATAGGGATACAGAAGTCGAAAAATGGGCAGAGTTTGATCAAAATATATGAGTAGAATTAAAGAGATATATCACTACAAAGTTAAAGCAAAGGGGAATTTTAAGGAGAATTTCAAAAACTCAACTTTGCCTAATTAAATACAGGTGCTTCTTGGCACCTTCCATAATCCTTCACACTTCCCTAAGGAGTGTTCCTATCATCAGGGTGCTTCTCTTTTAGTCTTGTTAAAGAAAACAAGCAATGTTCTTGACCAGGGTTTTCCAACCCTAGCTGACCATCAAAACGCCCAATTCTGGTCCTAAACCCAGATATAGTAAATTAGAATTTCTATGGAGGGGGACTGGGAGAAGGTGTTTTTGGAAGCCTTAGATGGTGTCAGTGATCACAAAGACTTGAAAGTTATTGATATAAACTTCAGCTCAAAGAATCAGGTATTTTCTTTCATAATAAAGTTTGGGGAATGTATTTACCCTAACTAAAGCCCCAAGGCAAATCAATCCCATTTATGTACAAACAGAGTTTAACAAACTGAATAATTCAAACGATCATTGAGCATTAGTTGATTTCTTTCTGAATTTTTACTATATGACTTTTTTTTTTCCAAATTCAAGTTAAAAGTAAAAAATAAAAACACTGGAATTGAAGTCAGAAGCACTGGATTTGGATTAGCTATTTTCTCACTTTGGGAAAATATTTAACGTCTTGAGCATCATTATTTTTAATGTATTAAATAAGAACATTGCCGGGCTTTATATGAACTTTATGTGTTGGTGAGTGGTGTGTGTGTGTGTGTGTTTGTATGTGTGTGTGTTTGTGTGTGTGTACATGCCCAGTTATAGTTGCACAGAAGTTGTACATGAAGTATGTTTTTACTTTCTTAGGTGACATTTGTTAAATGTTAGGATGACTAATATTGTACTTCTCTTGCTACTCAGTTCTCTCATTGCATGACAGGTTGCCAGGTGACACTGTGCTTAATATTTAATTAGTGTTACACAACAGTTTAACATTTCCTTCTGCAGTAGTCTCCCCTTATGCTTGGGGGATACGTTCCAAGACCCCCAGTGGATGCCTGGAACTGTGGATAGTACTGAACTCTATATATACACTATATTTTTCCTATACACACATACATTTTACAGGTTCTCTTTACATATCCAAATTGCCAGTTGTGTTTCAGAGCTATTATTAAATAAAATAAGGATTACTTGAACACAAACCCTGTGACACTGTGACAAGCAGTTTGATAGCTGAGACGGCTACTAAGTGACTACAGGGCAGGTAACATATATAGTGTGAATATACTGGACAAAAGCATGATTCACATCCTGGTTGGAATTGAATTGTATGGTGTGAGATTTCATCAAGCTACTCAGAACAACAAGCAATTTAAAACCTATGAATTATTTCTAGAAATTTCCATTTAATATTTTCAGACTAGTTGACCATGGGTAACTGAAATCACAGAAAGCAAAACCACAGATAAGGAGGGACAACTGCATAAACTAATAATTGTGTTACTCTATCTTGAGTATCATATTATTCATACAATGGTAGCACTTTCTTGACTTTTACTAAAAAATATACCTTGGCTTGCAATGGTGTTCATTCATTTGACAAATGCTTATTTAATATTTACCATGTCTCAAACACTGTTATTATTTCGAGGGGGTGGGTACAGTAGTAAATAAATGAGACTAGGTCCCTGATTTTTGTGAGATTGAATTCCAGTAATTGGAGAATAGTGTGAATGTAAAACTATCAATTGATCCAAGACTCATGGAATTTAAGCTCAAATGTACTATAAGTTATCTTAAATTTGGTCATTGAGTTGCTTTTTCGTTAAACAAATGTTTCTAGCATCAGAAAAGAATTATGCAAGTGTATAACTTTGGTTCTGTTCAGCACAGTCCTGGAAAAATAATTAGAAAATATTTTTTTCCTATTAGGTTGCATTGACCCTAAAGGTATACTGTTGATAAAAATTTAAATGGGAAAAGGAACAAAGCTTTTTAGCAGTATTGCTTGCAATAATGATAAGAGGTAGAAAGATTTTCCAGTCTCCAATCCTGACACCTTAGAGCCAAAGATGAGAAGGGGGTTAGATTCTGAATGTCCAGCATGATAGTAAAGGAGTTTTGGGGGACAAGACCATGATAGCATTCATTAGAACAGGAACGAAATTGGCAGCAGAAAGCACATGCTACTGCAAGTCAGAAAACCAGTCACGAAATGAGAAATGAATCTCTAAGCTTTTTAGCTGAAAACACGGGTTAACCAAGATTTAAAAACTGGAGATGGGAAGCCTAGAAGGAGAGCAGAGAATTATGCTTAGGTATGAATATGGTACAGAGAAGAGGTGTCTGGGAATAACTCTGGAAGATACTGCTTCAGACTGCTGTGGCCTTTTAAGCCACTCATACCTGACTTAGGCAAGGCTTTAATGAGAATTTCTAGCTGGATAGGTAAGGGGACGGGAATTGCTATTCACGTCTGTTCAGTAATTACTACGTGTTTTTATACATGCCATTTTATTCAATCTATAGTCCTTATTTTTAGTGTAAAACCAAGATGCATAAAGATTCTGATTTAGCCAAAGTCCCACCAAGTTAGTAGCTGAAACTACAATGGTCTTCTGACTGCTGGCATTGTATTGTTTTATAACCTCGCAAGTAACTTAGCTCTCTGTCAGAAGGATTCTACCCTCCATTATATTTTTCTTCCAGGTGAGACCATGAACCATTTCTACTCTATTCTGTTCTATTCTGACACCAAGTCTTAGAAAAAAAATGCATAGCATCGCCTACATCAAAGAAAAAGAATCTTACAAGTGAGAATGGTTAGCAGTATTAAATCCTCCTGAGAAGTCAAGAAACATAAGCTGCAAAATGGCAATTTTCTGCTAATAGTGTATGTAGAGTTAAGCAGACAGGCCCAATGATTTGTTGTTCATGTCAAAGAGGTGCTTTCGTGGCAAAGAGAGGAAATGTCTATTTGTGTGCAGAACATTCTGGGGCAAATGTGAGGATAAAACTGGCAAACTTAGGAAACAATTCCGAGGAAAAAAGACCTGAAACTAGCCTTGCAGGTACTGACGAGCAGTAGCATTAAATTAGATTTCTCCTGTTCTTTCATTCTCATCGTCGTTTTCCATGGCAACCAAGTTTAAATGGTTCGGTTAGGTGAACAGGTCAATACAAGTATAGTCATTTGTCTTATGACTCGGAATTGTCATATTCAGAATCCCAACTTTTTGTTTGGGAGCCAATTAAAATTTGGTCAAGTTTCTTGTCACTGTTTCAGTTCAAAGATTTTATAAATGTTTTTGTAAGCAAGGGATATATGTGTGTGTGTGTGTATATATATATATATATACACTAATATATATACTAATATATACTAGTGTGTATATATATATACATATATATGTATATATATATATATATATACTAAATCTCAGTGAGTATGTTTTCACCATGTAAATTAGGAATCAAGTTTTAAATAGTAGAATATAATAAATTTTAAAATATGAAAAACTATTATGTCCTATGGAGAACACAAAGGGTTAGATTAAATAGCCTTACAAATTAAATAGTAATCAGAAGTGAAACATGATTTTGTGAAGCTCAGTACAGTCTTGTAAATTTATTTTTTTCTTAATGAATACAATAGACATAAAACAATGAGTCACTAAACTGAAAACACAACAAATATTTTATTTATGAAAGATAGTAATGCATTGATTTTAATTTTCAGTTATACTACCTGATACTAAAGAATGAAAATCCCAATGTAATATTTTGCCTAACAAAGTGAAGGTGGTTTTCTTAAAGTGACTTTAAACAATGGAGATGCAAATGACGTGGTTGTTCATGCAAGCCTATAAAGTGGCACTAAAACCCGGCACAGGTCCTTTCAGCTCATGTACACTGCTATGTGCTCTGTGAAGTGACAGATATTTTGCTGTCACTATTCACATGGCAGCAATTTTGGACAAGTATTAATTTAATTGGGTTTTGAGTTCTAGGAATAAAACAACTATAAAGGTCCAGGATTTGTTAATTTGTAGTTTTAGAAAAGGCCTTCTTGAGATTTTTTACAATTCACTCTAAGTTTCATATTCTTTGTGGAAGTGAAAATAAAAATGTCAACATCAATGACTCAATTTAATTTTAGGTCTTAAGGAAAACAAAGACTGAAATTTATAAATCACATGCCATTTATGTATCAAAAAACTAAAAAAGAATTAAAACCTAATTATTCATTAAATATTTACTACACTTCAGGTTCTTATTTGATTAGCTAATGTTGATTTCCTGGAAAGATAATACAAATTTGGATTTAGCTGTGCCCCAAGCTATTGATTACTGTGGATCATTTGTTCTGAGCATCATCTGAACTTGCAGATGTTTAACTGCTCCTTAAGCATCTATGACAAAACAAAGTAGGATTGCTTGCTCATGGAAGTGAACAATTTGACACAAAACAGTTCTATTTTAAGCTAATTAATTCCATGTGGGACAACAATCCTATAAGTTGTAGGGAGAACCAAACACTTTAACTTATGAAAAATGTTAATTCATGTTTTGAAAATCCTACCTGAGAGAGATTTCTATGTTTCTGGAATGCTGTGAAGATGGCCAGCCAGCCTTCACAGCTAGTCCCCATTTCATTATATTCCACTGTTTCAAATTATGCTGTTAAAACAAACAAAAAACTCACAGGGTAATGAAAGAAATAATATGTCTCTCTCTCTCTCTCTCACACACACACACACACACACACACACACATTGTGCTTATGTGTCATTAATTCTTTGAGCTTTATTCTACCACTAGTTTGGGCACATTAACAAAAGATACTTTTGCTACACATTTTCATGTACAGAATAAACAAATATTAGAATGTTTGGCGCTAACAATAAAAACTGAAGAGAGAAGAGAGGGAAACTTGTACATCTGTATGTTTTCTCTATATGTTTCTTCATGGTCTATAATTAGGCAAAGCAGAATGAGAAATATTGATACCATGAATCATTAAATTATGGTTTAATAAAACCTATAAGCTCTAATCCATAATGGAAATATATTAATTTTTAAATTTTGTTTAAATTATGGAACATGAAATTGAAACTTTTGATAGGGTGAATGAGTTAGTATTCTCTTCTATCAACTATGTTTTGTGCACATATTCTCCATAGACAGGTTTTCTGTCACGGAGGTATTTTGAAACAGTTGGCTAACCATTATTTTAATGTCTTGTTTGGCTTTTCCTCTCCTTGGATTCAACATTACAGGATGCTTCATGTTTCTGAATACTATTAATAATCACGTTAACACAGGTTTTAATTTTAGCATCTAGAAAAAGAGTTGGAAAACAAAGGGACATTTCCTATTTGCATGTCTGGAAGGTTGGCAACCTGTTTGTGCCCACTGTGCTGGTTATGACCTAATGCTATATAGGTCACAGTGAAGTGTAAGTTAGCTGTTCTCAATAATGGAGTCAAGACTCACTGTGTCATCATAACTTTATATTGCAAGACATAAATTACTTATATATACTACTAAAAATTGCACAATCAGATCACATTGGGATTATCATTCTAATTTGCCTTTTCCCTTGTATTCAGATATCATTTTTTGGGGGGATAGTGGTGGGAAATATAATCCTGAAATAGTGCACAAACACAAAGAATTAGTCATCTATCCTGGGTAGGCACATTACAAAGTGTGTTGCATATGTTAACAACAGATGTGTTTGTACTGGTGTAAAAATTGTGGAATCACTGACACAGGTTATGGATCAGTGATTCTAAAATATATATATATCTATACAGATAGATATAGATAGATAGATAGATAGATAGATAGATAGATAGATAGATACCCACAGCTAAAATAGATTACATATGTGTATATGCTTGTATATATTACAGATAAAATAGAAAAATTAGCATTTCTCTTGATCATAGTACTTTCATTACTGACCACACTGTATATAAATCTCTGTAATCTTAATGATCTTATTAGAGAGTAAGTATGCAGCTTGAAAGTAAGGGCTATACATTGACTCAGTGAGTGGCTGACATTGTCAAGCTCATTTGAGTAAATAAACAATGATTTGATCCTCAGGTATTTACTTGCTCAATATCATAGATAATGCAAATTCTTCCTTTTTTTATTAAAGTTTATTGGGGTAACAAAGGTTAGTAGTTACATAGGTTTCAAGCGTACAATTCTACAATACATCATTTATATATCTCACTGTGTGTTGCAAATTCTAATTGTATTTAATTGGCTGCATATGATACAACTATTCCATTTGTTCTTCCAAGTTCAATCTCTACCTTTCTCCCCTTTGTGCTATGCTATAGGAGGTTGAACTTTATGGACTACATCAGCTTTTGTCTATGGAGAACTCTGGCAGGAGATCTGAGGGAAGAAGGGAGGAGAGTGAGATCAGGACATCAGGACATTTATTATCCCAACCCACTCTGGTAGCTCTGTCATTGCCTGGCTGACTCCTTAAGTGAAGATACAGCTTAGTCTGGCAGCCAACCACACAAAGTGCTTTCTCCTCCCGCCCCACCCCATCACCCCAGGTTCCAGTACCCTATCTCTACTCCCACTTCCTCAGAATGAAACATGCTGACGGTGCCCCACTCCATGATGTTACTATGCTGGGATCCTGCAGCCTCTTGAGGTCTCCCTTAACCATGCCCATACTTTTATAAACACTTCCTTTATTAAATGCTCCTTAAATTATCCAATTTGATGTGACTTCTCATTCCTTTCGGTGATTTATCTGATATACTAATCTCAGTGGAATGAATTCTGAAAACAGAACATGTTCTTGACATTGCCAAATCATATTGACTTAATTTTTAACTATTATGTTAATGTTATTCACAGAATTATAATGTTTTTTCCAACTAGAGAGTGGTGTTTTTATAAATTTCCTAATAGCTTCTAAAATTGAGGCTCTTTGACAATTCACATTAATGTAAAGAAGCAAACAATACATGATATTCAGTTGAACTACCATACTATGAAATGATGCTGTTAAGCATTTAATGTGATTTTTCACTCTTACATATATCCAATAAAAGTGTTTGAGATTAAAGAGATATCATTACTATGTCTACCTCAATTTGTGATGTCCACGGCGTCAATCCTTCTCTTCACTCACACTAGTTTCCTGTGGTTGTTTCAGCATGCTAAGCATATTTTATTTTCAAGCTGATTTCTACTCAGGGCCTTTATACTTTCATAGACCACCTCCCTTGTACGTCTTCCTATGTTTTACTCCTCATTACTCAGGTCTTAACTCAAATGTCACTTTCATAGGGGTTTCCTCTATGCTATCGCTATCTGAAATATCCATCCACCCCACACCATACTGTGTACCTTTACCCTGATTCATGTGCTTTCTAGCATTTTCACCATCTAAAAATGTTATGTTTTGTCATTATGTTATGTTGTATTTGTATTTATTTATTATTGTTCTTCACTCTCACTCCAAAGAAGCTCCATGGGAACAAAGATGGCGTTTCCTTCAGGGTTTAGAAGAGTCCCTGGTAAGCAATATTTTTAGCAGCTTTATTGACATTTTATATTATATATTATATGTTTATATCTATATTATATAGTTTATTTAAAATGCATATTTTTATTTTTTAATTAAATTGATTGGGGTGACAATAGTTAGTCAAATCAGATAGGTTTCAAGTGTACAGTTCTGTAATACATCATCTATGTATCACACCGTGTGCTCCCCACCCAGAGTTGGTTCTTCCATCGCCATATATTCGACCCTCTTTACCCTCTTCTACCATCACTCTACATTTTAAAGTGTGCAGCTTAATTCATGAGAGATGTGCATCCATCACCATAATCAATTTTAAAACTGTTCGTTTCTGCAAGAGGAAACCCTGTAACCCTTAGCCATTCCCTCTCTCCTCCCCTCCACAGGCTCCTCATCCCTACCACCTACTAATCGCTATATACTATAGATTTCCTGTTCCAGATACTGCATATCAATGTAATCATATAACATGTGGTCTTGGTCTTTTATGTTTGGCTTCTTTTACTTAGTATAGTGTTTGCAATGTTTATTCATGTTGTAGCACTTATTAGTATTTCATTTATTTTTATGATTGACTAATATTCTACTATACGGATATACCACATTTTATTTGTTTATTCATCAGTTTATGGCCATTTAGGTTTTTTCCCAATTTTTGGCTATTATGAAAAATTTTGCTGTGAACATACAGGTACAAGATTTTACATGAATATATGTTTTCATTTCTCTTGAATATACACTTGAATATAAGAGTGGGATGGCTAGGTCATGTAGTAGCTCTATATTTAATTGTTTGAGGAACTGCCAGACTATTTTTCAAAGTCCCTGCAACATTTTACATTATTACAGGCAGGGTATAAAGTTTCCAGTTTCTCCACTTCCTCCCCAGACAACATGTTCTATTATGCGTCTTTTTGATTAGAGCCATTCTAGTAGGTGTGAAGGTAACTACTATTTTTTATTTTATAGTAGTCACCCCCTTATTCACAGTTTTGTTTTCTGTTGTTTCAGTTACCCATGGTCAATCATGGTCTGAAAATATTGAATAGAAAATTCCACAAATAAACAATTCATAAATTTTAAATAGCTTGCCATTCTGAGTAGCATGATGGCATCTTGCCCCTTGTTGCTCCTTGCAGCCCAGCATGTGAACCGTTCCTTTGTCCAGCATATCCGTGCTGCAGAACTATCCTCCCAACGCATTAGTTACTGAGAAGCATTCTCAGTTATCAGATGAACTGTTACAGTGTTTGTGTTCAAGTACAGGCATACCTTGTTTCATTGTATTTTGCTTTATGGCGCTTCATAGATATCACATTTTTTTACAGATTGAAGGTTTATGGCAACCCTACCTCGAGTCTTTCAGCACCAAAAAGAGTAAGACTCGCTGAAAGTTCAATTGATGATTTTTTAGCAATAAAGTAATTTTAATTTAGGTATGTATATTGTTTTTAGACATAATGCTATTGTATACTTAATAGGCTATAGTATAGTGTCATCATAACTTCTATATACACTGGGAAACCAAAAAAATTGTGTCACTCACTTTATTACAATATTTACTTTATTGCAGTGGTCTGGCACTGAACCAGCAATATCTCCAAGGTATGCCTCTAACCAGTAATGTATTAATAACGGTCCCAAATCCATTCACATACTTTTTATTACAGTATAATTGTTCTATTTCATTAGTTATTGTTGTTGATTTCTTGCTGTGTCTAATTTTTTACTTTAAACTTTGTCATAGGTATATATGTATAGAGAAAAGTATATTACATATAGGGTTTGGTACTATCTACAGTTTCAGGCATTCACTGGGGGTCTTGGAATGCATCCCTTGTGGATAAAAGGGGATTACTTTATATACAACTTTGCTTATTCTAATTTGAGTCAAAGTTAAAGTCTTAAATATTAAATACAATCCTGTATTATTTTGCTTTTTTTTTTAACTTAATGTAGTGAATTTAGGCTCTAATTTTGTGGGGGGGAATGTTTGAGTAACTACTTTTGCTTTATTCTATTACCAGGAATTTCAGTGTACTACTATTATGAATTGCATGCTTATGCTCCCCCCTAAATTCATATGTTGAAACCCTAATCCCCAATATGATCATATTTGGTGATGGGAACTTTGGGGGTAATTAGGTCATAAAAGTGGAGCCCTCATAATTGGATTAGTGGCCTTATAAGAAGAAACACTAGAGAGCTTACTCTCTCTCTCTCTCTCTCTCTCTCTCTCTCTCTCTCTCTCTCTGTCTCGCTCATTCTTTGTATCATGTGAGGACATAGCCAGGAAAAGAGATCTGATCCTGAAGCAAATCAGTCTTGATCACTTTGATCTTGGACTCCCTAGCCTCCAGAATTTTGAGAAATAAATCTGTATTTAAGCCACTGAGTCATTGGAATTTTTTTTTTAATACCAACCTGAGCCATCTAAGACAACTGCAATGAATTTATTTTTTCTAGGACAATGGTAGTTATAGATGGTGTTAATCCAAGTGCTCTATATAACATGACAATGGATCTCATTTTGGATTGTGCAAGAGAATTTTTAGACTCTCTGTATAGTCTGAAAATACCAGTGGACTTAAAGATGGAGGCAGAAGTTTACCTGGGGAAAGACTTGTGTGTATGTATGTCTGAGAGGGAGGGTAGAGTGAGTATTTTTTTGTCCTTAGGAACTATCCCCAAGAAAAAAATACATATGTGTCAGTAGTGGCACATTCTGCTTAGAACCCCATCTTTACCTATTCAAATACACGTCTTTTGAAAGTGTGAGGACACATTTCTTTTATAAGGTAATGAGTACAGAATGTATCCTGCACAATAATAAAAAAATTGTCAAATAAGCAGAGGAATGTGTTTATATCTAGTAATTCAAGGCATTTTTTTACCCCACCTCCCCTTTTCTTCCCTCCATTTTAACTTTCTTTCCTCCTATTGAACTTATTCTGTTGATAGAAAAGAAAATTAAAATATATATCAAATAAAAATGAACATGTAGATGAAATAAGAAAGGGAATTAAGGCTGTGGGAAGGTTTTTGAACTAACTATAAAACATATAGCCTGTGTTTTAAAGGTATCTCTCTAGGTGTTGTGTGAAATAGATGTAGTGGGGGTACCTGTGGAAGCAAGATGACTGGTAGGAGGCTACTGCAATAATCCAACAGAGAAATGACCTTTTTTGGACTAGAGTGTAGGCAATAGGGTTAGTGAAAAGAATATATAGAATCATACATTTTGGATACAGGAAAAGAGAAAATGAGGAGTGAAAGAAGGCATGTATGTTGGTGGGGCAATCTTGTGCTTTTTAGTGCTATTTAAAAAAAAACAAAACAAAAAAACACCTGATGCTTAATCTATTCTGTGGACAAAGTAATATGGATACTTTCCCAGTTGTAAAAGATAATAATAAAAATTAATTCAATGGATACTTGATAAACGTCAGGTAATGTCCAATGGTTATTTGATTTTTGTCAAATCACATTAATTTTCAGATATCCCTATAAGTTTTCATAGTTTTCTAAAGGAATTAAGCATTCTTTGATTAAATAGGACCTTTGTAGAAATTTCACTATTCTCTCTCATGATTGATATTTCTGTAGTAGACATTAGAACATTCTCTGCCAAGACCATAAAGTATCTAACAGATTGAGCTAAAGATGATGCAATTTCATCATGTCCCAAACAAGATTAGCTTTCTGGAAACAGCATTGAATGAAAGCATACTAAAATGACCAGTGGTTTTAAAAATTGAAAGAAATGTGCTGTTATATGTAATTATGTTTCTCTTTTTCATAATAGAATGGACTTTAAATTAATGGTTAAATTGTCAAATATAGAAACCCTCAAAATTTATACAAATTCCATTGTTCACAGAATACTTGACTGAAGCAAAACTTTGCTTTTAATGAATTTGAGTTTTAGAAAATAGTATGACATCCAGAGTGCTTTCCTTAAGCAATGTTGCTAAATATAACAGAAATAGTCTTGCTTCTAGACATTTCAAACTTGCTGCTGACTGCTGCATTATTTTGAAAGTTAGAAACCAGAACAAAGGTAGAAATAAGCAAATAGAAGCTGTAAGGCTCAAGTATTGTGCCTTGAGGAATCCAGATAACAAATATATGCATTAACTGCCTTTTACTTAGAGCAAAGTCCAGGATTTACAAGGTTCCCCTCCTGAAATGTTTTTGATCTTCTTGTAACATCCCACATTTCACAGATATTGCTTGCTCTATACCAGGGGTCAACACAGTATAACCTAATTCCTCTTTTTAATAAATAAAGTTTTATTGGAATTCAGTCACTGACATTCACTTAGAGCTTCAACAAGAACATTATGGCTCAACAAGCCCAAAATGTTTACTGCCTGGCCCTTTACAGAATATGTTTGCTAATCTGTGGTCTATACTATGGATACAGGCCCCCCGGCTATGCCTCAGGGATTCTCCCCTCACCAGCTCCTCCAGAACCATTATTCCTGGACTTCAGCCCAGTGAAGGCATGAGCCCCAGACCAAAGACTCCAAACTATGGTTAAGACCAAATAGTGATATTTAACAAAGATTGGCACAAAGCCAAGTTAGGATGGTGGCTGATGAGAAGGGCAGTGACAGCAAGGTAGTGTTCTGCTTCCTGATCTGAGTGTTGGCTACATAGGTATATTTGATTTGTGAGAATTGAGTTCCACACTTATAAGATATGCACATCTGACTATTAAACAAAAATTAAAAACGATATATTAAGAGCATCGCTTAAGATGAAGAATTATAGAACTGTCACAAAAACAACAGCAACAAAAATATCAAGCAGGGTTCTATTTAACTTAATCATAGGCCATGCTTCTCTATTTGAGATGCCGCTCTTACTTTTTTATTTAAAGGCAAATTTCAAATTGATACATATTTAAAAATTATTAACAAGTATACTTTGCTGATGTAATACTCTCCTTAGGCACAGGCCATGTTTTTCTGTTTGGGATGGCCTTCTCTCTTGTTCTCCTTAGCTCAGGGCTGGGACCCCCCCTTCAGAGATACAGAAGCTTCCATGGATCTTTTCTTTTCCCAAACCCAGACTACTCACTCTCTGCTTCTCCCCACCCCGAAAAACTAGTGTATGCTTTCACTCACACTCAACCTCATAATAATCCCTACAGTGATACAAGAAAGATTACAATGAAATCAGGTCTCACATTATTTTGCAGAATTATTATCTGATTGTCTTGAATGTCTATTATGAATAAAAATTTTCTTTACCATGAAGTAACCAAAACACCTAAAAAAGTGCTACTCCCACCAAACAACGAAAAAGCAAAACAGTTATTGACCTTTAATTTCTCCATGCCCTGAGCAGCTTACTGGCTATGTACAGTTTGAATGCTTTAAAATACTAGTTTGTAAATAATGCATGGGACTGTATCAAACTAAAAAGCTTGTGCACAGGAAAAGAAATGATCAACAAGACAAAGAGGCATTCAACAGAATGGGAGAAGATATTTGCAAACAACATCTCTAATAAGCGGCTAATATCAAAAATATATAAAGAGCTCACACAACTCAGCAACAACAAAAACAAACAATCCAATTAAAAAATGGGCGGAGGACCAGAAAAGACACTTCTCCCAAGAAGGCAAACAAACGGCCAACAGATATATGAAAAAAGTGCTAAACTTCACTAGCTATTAGGGAAATATAAATCATAATCATAACACGATGAGATACCACCTCACACCTGTGAGAATGGTTACTATCAGCAAGACAAATAATAGTGTTGGAGAGGCTGTGGAGAAAAAGGAACCCTCATACACTGCTGGTAGGAATGTGGATTGGTAGAGCCACTATTGAAAACAGTATGGAGTTTCCTAAAAAATTAAGAATAGAATTACCATATGACCTAGAAATCCCTCTTCTGGTTATCTACCCAAAAAATCTGAAAACATTTATCTGAAAACATTTATCTTTAAACATGAAATATGTTTATTGCAGCATTATTCATAGTGGCCAAGACATGGAAAGAGCCAAAGTGTCCATCCATAGATTATTGGATCAAGAGGATGTGGTGTACATACACATTGGAATGTTACTCTGCCCTAGGAAAAGATGAAATACTGCCATTTGCGACAACATGGATGGGTCTTGAGATTATCATGCTAAGCGAAATAAGTCAAAAAGAAAAAGTAGAGAACCACATGACTTCATTCATATGTGGGATATAAAACTGAAAGCAACAAACAAACAAGACAAATGAAAACTTGCAGACACAGACAACAGTTTAGTGGTTGCCAGAGGATTATGGGGAGAGGAGGATGGTAGAAGAGGGAAAAGGTGGTCACATATATGGTGACTGATGGAGAACTCACTCTGGGTGGTGAGCACACAATGCAATATACAGATGATGTATTACAGAATTGTATACTTGAAACCTATGTAAGTTTATTAACCAATGTCAGCCCAATAAATTTAATTAAAAAGTAAAATAAAACACCTGTTTGCCCATCATGAGAAGCTCACAGATCTGCTGGAAAACTGTCACTGGAGTGCTAACACAAATTTAGGAATTGACATTTCATCTTTTGTGATGCTTTGTTTCTGGCTTTATGTGAGAACCTGTGCCTGGATAGCTTTATAGAAAAATTATTCTAGGCAGGTACCTATTCTGTGGTATAATACAGAAAACAGTTTTTAATGAGTACTACTCTGTCTGTATGTAAATTCGTTACTTAGAACCACACAATGATGAAAACAATACTTGGCACCTACATCCACAGTTGAAACTGAGATAGTTTTCCAGCTGCTACCATTGAAAAATGAAAACTAAAGTTACCCTGACAAAAAAACAAACAAACAAACAAAATACTTTGGTATACTTAAAATGATAACTATTCACTCTGAGGCGTCTGCTCAAGCACCTTTTGGTTCACCCAACCTTAAATTCATAGAAATTGATCATGAACCTTCATAGATCTTTACAATCAGAAATTGTTCCAGACATCTCTGCTCCTGCTCTCCCCCACACCCACATGCACACCCCATTTATTAAAAACCTGTTCTGTCTTAGATCCTCCTAAATTTCTATCATCCTGGCTTTGGATGGGGAGTCCTGGACTTAATCTGTTTTATGTGGGGTGCTTCCTCGGGATGCTGCTTCCAGTAATTGTTGGCTACCCTCACACGGGGACCAGACCTGGGATGGCTCACAGGCCTGTACCTCAGCTACTAAAACTATGCATAAAACACAGTCTCCACTCACGAGAGTCTCAAGAGAGTAGGTGGCTGCCTAGTTAGAATTCCCGGATGACAGTGGTAGAGTGACCAACTCTCATGGTTTCCCCAGGAATGAGGGGTTTCCCGGGAAACAGACTTTCAGTGGTAAAAACAGGAATCTCAAGCAAATGGGAAGAGTTGGTCACAGTACTGGAGAGACTGGCTTGCTTTCTAGAAAACTTCCTCCTAAAGGAGATTCTAAAATCTTTTAAAAATATAATGTAAAGGATGTTTTAAGCATAGAGTCAAACTCTGTCCAGCTGTAATTATACGAGGAATTGACTGGCCATCCTTCAGATTGCAGCTCAAGCATTGTTCTTCAGGACAATCTTTCCATAGTTCCCTGAATAGGTTATATTCCTTATTTGAGTATCATATCACAGTGTCCTTTGCTTTTAAAAAGCTTTTGTCACAGCTACAGGTTTTTGATACATGCTTGATGCTGTAATTTTTTAGGGATATCTGTCTGGCCCTCTATGTTGTAAATTCTAACAAGGCACGGAACTATGTCTGGTTTTATTCACTACTATAAATCCAAAACATACATCATACCTAATACAATGAGCATTTAATCAGTCAATTGAATAAAGGGATACTGAATGAAGAAACAAAGAAATGCATGAAATTTTAATTTGAAAGAAATAAGAGACTGAATATTTGGGATATGGGAGAATTTCTTTTGGTACATTAGTGCTAGGAGGAGTTTTGAAAGAAGAAATTTTGACTTGCCATTGCTATGTAAACATTTTTGAAAATGTTTTATTGTTGTGGACACCACTGGACAAAATGATCTCTACTTTTTAATTATCATGCACATGACAGAGAAACAGTCATTAGTAAATAAAATCTTTCAGATCTGTAATGGGTTTGTACTGTGATAATGTTCAGTGGTGTGGAGCACTTCAGCCTAACTTAAGTGTATTTCCACAGTACTGCATTGTTTGCAGATCAAGAGATTGACGTGTATTATAATTACAGTTTAATCTTGTTTTCCTTTGCTGGGGCTGCTATTAGCATTTTTCTCCTTTGCAGATATGGATGTTACATAAAGTGTTGCTTTTCTGTAATAATGGGAAGATTGAAGCTGTTTTCTTATTCAATATGAAGCTGAACTTGGAATTCATTATGGATTATCGATTACTATGTATGTGTGTCAGCTAATGGCAGTTTGTGCTCAGAAAGCTGTGTTTTTCTTTTGCTGAACACTATGGTGAAATAGGGCCAGCAAAACGTGCATCCAACTGAGAGAAAAGAGGAGAGGCTATTTATGGACTCATTCTAAAAATTCATCACGAAGTTGCCCAGAGAATCCCAGTGAAAAATAGTCAAAACAGCTAGGGATATTGCTTGATTTTTCCTGTGCTGATGTTTTTAGCAATCATGACATCTGTTCAAGTTCTTGGTTATTGAGCTAAAGTTAAGAAGTCAAATATATGATAACAGAAGGAGATTTGACTTTGGGTGGTGAACACACAATGCCATATATAGATGATGTATTATAGAAATGTACACTTAAAACCTATATAATTTTATTAACCAATGTCTCCCCAATAAATTAATTTAAAAAATCAGTCTAGGGGGATGGTTCTCACTCTTGGCTATACATTGATTACCTGGGGACCTTCAAAACCCACGGGTGCCAGGTACCACCTCTCAAGATTTGGACTAATTGATTTGGGATGTGACCTGGGAAGGTGGACTTTTGAAAACTCCCCAGGTGATTCTAATGTGCAGCCAAGTTAAAGACCATTGATGTAGGACAATTCAGATTAAGAGGGATTTTAGATAAATCTGAAAAAGCAAGCTCCTGTGTGTGATGCTGATTTACCTTTTTATTTCTTTGTAACTGCCATTCAAGAAGTGTTCTCCAGACTAGCAGCCTCACTGTCACCAAGAGCATATTAGACATCTAGCATCCCAGGCCTACCAAATCAGAATCTGCATTTTAACATCTTCAAGTGTTTCAAATGTTTCTCAAATTAAAGTGTGAGAAACCTGTGCTTATAGCACATTTACTTCTCTGTTGCTTTGCTCCTTGCAGTGTTTTCCCAGAGCGCTTGTCTTCTGTTATGAAACGGACATCGGATGTCACTGGAAGGGATGGTCAATCTCCTTTTCTGAAAGCAGCTGACCTTGAAGTTTCCCTATTTGGAAGCTTCTCAGTCAGAAATTGCCTGTTCACTGTGCACATTTGGAGTTTTTGAATATGAAAATTTATTTCTAATTACAAAAAAAGAAAAAAAAAGTCCTTTCATATACAACTTCCAGAATAATACCTACTGGTTTTTATTAGGCGTAGTTCCCCTGATGGTGTCGGATCATACATTAAAGCATGTTAATACGTATTTCAAATTCTGGTCCATTTTCCTGCTGAAAGATATTTCAGGAATTCAACGACTTTTTGTCCTGAAGACTGATGTTTCAAAGATAAAATGCTTTTGAACGCTTGTAATATTTGATCTTGTTTTGAACCTTCGATGAAGAACATTCTCTAAGAGCTCAGTGTTGGTTGTGAAGAATGCTGTGGGGCTTCCTGTTACCTTTTCATTATAGAAATAGGGGAATTTGCGTCTGAGTGGATGATTTTGTTATTTAAGTCAATCCAGTAATAGAACCATTCTGATGCAGCTTTATTCATTACAAATTATAGTTTAATGAAATAGTAATAATACATTTTGAGTAGTTCTGTCTCATTCTTCTGGAATTAATTGCAGAGCAGGTTTTTGTGTGTTGAATCAGCACTTGTCATTAGTACTAATACCCATCTAAGTTGGCATTTTAGCTGCTCCACTCCCTTCCCTTGACAGAGTGCCATGATTGTACTTTATATTGTAAATTGATAGGAATAACATAGAACAAGCATGCTTGGTATCCTACAGTGATAAAAATGAATGGGTTCATTAAGAAGGATGATGAGGTATCGCGCTCCCAACCGTGTTGTTTTCTCACACATCTTGTGACATTTTGCAACAGTTGGTTCATTGCTACTTGTATTTTTTTTTTAATAATATAGTGCTAGTGGAAACTATTTTCTGCAACTCAAATTTGTCAAGCATGATGAAGAAACACAGGGACCCTCAGGAAAAGGAAAACATTTGATAGAGTGGAAAACTTGTTTTGACTTTCGCAGTAACTTTTTTAATGTGAAATGAAGTCAGCATGGACATGGGTAAAGGTTGAACTCCCTCATTGGAAGAGATTTTTCACATAATTGTATAAAATAATACCACTTCCTTAAGTCCTTGAAGGTTTACACTAAAGGCATATTTTCTGGCTATATTATGCCACACTGGGAGTGAAACACTCACTGAATTTCCTGATTTATAAAATGTGGTGTTCATGTTGTCCTATCCTTTTAACTTTCTTCTTTATCATGCCTTGGAATCTGCGTTCTCTCCTAATTTCCACCCATTAAATCACACATGCATTTTTGCTCTCTGGCTGGCCTCTTTGGACTGCAGATTTATTTGGATGTTGGACCAAATAAACCACCAGTCCAATGCGGGCTTTTTAATTTTGCAGACCAATTTACCTAAATTAGCTTCATGAACTGCAGCTCCTAGAATCCCCACGCCAAAACTCCTTGACCTCAGATTCCTGTTAGTTTTGGAGGAGAAAGTGGACATAATTTGATTCCTACATATTTTGGGTCTGTTTTTTTTTTTTTTTTTTTTTTTTAAGATTTTATTGGGGAAGGGAACAGGACTTTATTGGGGAACAGTGTGTACTTCCAGGACTTTTTTCCAAGTCAAGTTGTTGTCCTTTCAGTCTTAGTTGTGGAGGGTGCCATTCAGCTTCAAGTTGTCATCCTTTCAGTCTTAGTTGTGAAGGGCGCAGCTCAGCTGCAGGTCCAGTTGCCGTTGCTAGTTGCAGGGGGAGCAGGCAACCATCCCTTGCGGAAATCGAACCGGCAACCTAGTGGTTGAGAGGACGCACTCCAACCAACTGAGCCATCCAGGAGTTCAGCTGCAGCTCAGCTCAAGGTGCCGTGTTCAATTTTAGTTGCAGGGGGCACTGCCCACCATCCCTTGCGGGACTCGAGGAATCAAACTGGCAATCTTGTGGTTGAGAGCCCAATGGCCCATGTGGGAATCGAACCGGCAGCCTTCGGAGTTAGGAGCACGGAGCTCTGACTGCCTGAGCCACCCGGCCGGCCCATATTTTGGGTCTTTTGTTTGTCTTGAGTTATGGCTAAAACTCAAGAAAGGAAGCAATAGCATTTGTCCTTGGGATGTCCTCTTCTTTAGGCAGAACTCTATCACAAGCTTTGCATTGCATTCCTGGCCCTACTGATGTTCAATACAGTGATATGAGCCACTTTTCAGAGCCTATTCAGACCTTCTGAAAATAATGGGCAATGTGTGTGATGAAAAGGTGAGCATGACTTCTGGGGATTTTAAGCTTCATCATGATTTAATGGCAAGTCATTGTAAATTTCCCAGACTCAACTCTTCCCAATAAATATTCACTTTGAGGGGGAGAAATGTTTATAATTTCTGTGAGTAGCTGCTCGTTTCTAGTTGCCCAAGTCCTTGTTTTACTTACCCTATCTCAACCTACCCCGGTACGGTCCTAAAGTTGAGGGCAAGGATTAAGGGGAAAGGATTAAGTGGGAAATGACTGGTCCTCAAACTCATGTCTACTTCTTGGAAGCTGGCTTTAAAGAAATATAGTAGGAAAGGAAACTATTAGCATCACATCCATTTTTTATTTTGGAGATGCTACCTACCAAAATGTTGAATATCTCATGAGAATGTGATCTGATCTAGAATGATTGTGATGAGCATGAGAAAAAAGAGCACACTTGGTTGGACAAGCTTGCATCAGAGTGTTTCAGTTGTCCATAACATTTTCAAAACATTCAAGACCACCTGCAGTGATTTCTGGTGACAATTCACCATCAACAGTTACCATGTTTCCCCAAAGATAAGACTTAGCCAGACAATCAGTTCTAATGCATCTTTTGGAGTAAAAATTAATATAAGATCTGGTCTTACTTTACTATAAGACCGGGTCTATATAATATAATATAGTATAATATAATAATAATATAACATAATATAATATAATATATAATATAATGTAATGTAATATAATATAATATAATATCGGGTCTTATTTTACTATAAGACTGGATATAATATAATATAACATAATATAATACTGGGTGTTATATTAATTTTTGCTCCAAAAGACGCATTAGAGCTGATTATCTGGCTAGGTCTTATTTTCGGGGAAACATACTAGTTCTTGGTCACAGTTTCAGATAACTTGAGAGGTTGCCACCCATCATTTCATCCATTTACTAGAATGACATGTTCTTGGAATGTCATTCATCCTGATTTAACCTCCAAGCTACCCTGCTCAAATATTGGTAAGACTGTCCTAGTGATGATGGGTACCTCATTGAATATGGCACATTTTATCTTCTGTGCTGACCCACCAAACTCTGTCATTCTCTTTATCAATAAGAACTTACATTACCACATGCTTTCAAGATATCAGATATCTGACTTCAACCCCCAATTGTTCTGGTTTTGACATTTTGAGACTTTATCAGTGATGAATGACTGGAAGTATAGCAGTTGGCCATTTGGTGTTGAAGGGGCCTTGGGCCACAGCATGGAATTTCTATAATAAACTTTACTTGTCATTTCTCAGTGTGTCTTCATTCAGAAAACTTACTTTCACAGAAATTAGGGCTTTTATTCCTAGTATTCCTGACTTGATACCTCATCAATCTCTTAGTATGTGGGGAACTATTGCCTAATCAGAAATTACTTCCAATATGCAAAGAAGTAGTTTAAACAGTGAGCCAGAGGGGAAAAAAAGGCTTGTGTCCATGGCTTTTCAGTGGGATGTTTTGCAACCAGGTAAAGACTCAGTCTGGTCTTAATTTAGGCACAAATACTGCCCACTTACATAGAAAGCTGAATGTTCCTTGGTCTCCATAATATATTCTCTCATTATTTAGGTAAGCGATCGTGGACACTTGGTACATTTGTCACAGCTCTCTCTTCTTATATCCATGAGAATGATAGCTAATCAATCATAGAACTGTATTACCCTGAACTTGGCTGTAACCTCACATTCTTCACCATAGCCCAAGCAGCCTGTTGCAATTGATAAGCATTGGCGTGTAAGATGAAAATTCCTTGCCATTTCAAATTGGCGATATATATTTGGCTGTCTGCCTGGCTCTTTATTTCAGTTTTGCTATTTCTTGGTTTAGCTCCTCTGTTTCACTTGCTACAGCTCAATCTTGTTTCCCTTCCGGACTCCTGCTATACTCTTCATCAGGTGGATTTCAGGGATCATGCTCCTCTCTCCCAGTTACCTGGAGTTGTAATCAGAGACCTGATAAACACGATACATGTCTCTCAGAATAAATAGATTTAATATATTAATATGTATTTATATATATATATAAATAATTTGATCACTTTATAATATGAATAAAACTATCAATAAAATGAAAGAGAAAAAGAGGTATTTCATGAATTTAGAATGAGAAAAAAATGAGTGAACATCAAAGCTAATCAAAAGAGAAAATGATTGGGCCAGATACATGAGAAAGTGATGATGCCTATTGCTAATCTGTCTTGTTTTCTTGCTTTTATTCATAAAAGAATAATTATTATATAGTATAGTTAATCCCTCACCAAAAATAGTGTTCCATTAAACATTAAACTTTTTCCAAAGTAGCTCTATTCCCTCTCCATCTAACTGGAGGAAATGATAAGGGGAGAGAGTATGAAGGGGAAGTTATAAAAGGATTTCGATTTCCTTTAGTAAATTACACTCTGATTATTTTTACTAAGCTTCCCTCAAATAAATAGGCTTAGATAGTCTATCCAAATCTTCTCACTATGAAGGTAGCCCCCAAAATATCTATCTTGCCTAAACTTTACTCTCAACATTTTTTATTTTCATTTTTTACTTTTTTATTTTCTTTCTTTCAAAAGAAGTCTTCCAATGAATCTTTCAACATATTTTATTAGAAGTGAAAATATCTTAGAAAAAGATACTATCTCAATTATGTTTCATGACTTGGCAATTTGGAATGAAAGGTCAGATGAAAAAGTAAATTTTGGTTGTGATGCTTGAGAAGTACATATTTTTGTTTACTCCTTCTGGTGGATTCTTTCAGCTTCAATGAGAATAATTTGGAGAGTTTATATTTTATTTGTGCATTGGAAAATATTTCTCAAAATTAGTCTCAAAACCAGACAAAACTGATTAGCTCTTAGACTTCAGACATGTGAAAATTTTCCTGAAAGAAACATTATAAAAATGTATGCCTATTCTAAATATAATGATTATAATTTATATAAACAGATATTATTTATCAAGTAGAGATTTAGTCTAAAATTTTTTTTCATTAAGTGATTTTAAAAATAGTAGGCACAGGTTATGATTTAAGCGACAGAGACCCAAATCTTTTTTGTTTCATTGCATCATATTATTTATAATCTATAATCAAAGAATCATTTGAATTTGATCAAATCTTAGAATGCTTGAAGTATCAGATGAAGGCTACTCCTTAATCACTTGATTAAATTACAAAGAAACATTCTGGTGTTTCTTTAATCACAAAAGAGACACATCAGTTTCATTAAAAGACAAGGAAAGACAAAAACAAGGTTGAAAAGTAGAATAAATTTTCTTGTGGCAGTAACAATTCCAGGCGATTAAAATTGCACTGTACAAATGTGCTACATGTATCATGCCACTAATGTGATATTTGTGTGAGTGTACATTGATGTTATGTGTTACTTAGTTACATATAAGGCTCTAATTGAGGCTCACAGAATCTTTATTCTTTACACATTTTTATGTGAAAAAAATAGTTTCAAAAGAAGTAAAAATAATATGATGGATCTCAGTAACCTAACCTATCCATTTTTCTGCTTCGTCTACCTGTTAGATTTATAACAAGGTTAAAATTAACCCATTCAGCAACCAAGATGTCCTTTAGTAGATGAATGAATAAATAAACTGTGGTGCATGTAGACAATGGAATACTATTTAGCCCTAAAAAGAAATGAGCTATAAAAACCATGAAAAGACATGAAGAAATCCTAAATGCACATTACTAAGTGAAAGAAGGCGATTAGCAGCCTACATACTGTATAATTCCAACTATAGGACATTCTGAAGAAGGCAAAACTATGGAGATAGTAAAAAGACCACAACTTGCCAGGGGCTACAGAAGAAGGAGAGATGAATAAGCAAAGCACAGAGGATTTTTAGGGTAGTGAAACTATTCTGTATGGTACTACAACAGTGGATTCATATCATAATACTTTTGTCAAAAGCCATAGAATGTACACCAAGAGTGAATCTTAATGTAAACTATGAGTTGTGGATGATGATGATGTATCAATGTAGGCGCGTCAGTTGTAACATATGTACCGTTCTTGTGGGGAGACTGTGCATGTGCGGGGTCACAGGCTACATGGGAACTCTCTGTACTTTTGGTTCAATTTTTCTGGGAACCTAAAACTGTTCTAAAAAATTAAATTTATTAAAAAGCAAAAAATAAAGAGTAACCATTTAATATTGTTATACCTAGAAAGACTAGGCATAGTTACAGTGATCATATTTTTAGAAACAATTATCTGGACCTGTGGCTCATCAAAGGATGGTTTTCTCATTTGTGGACTCATTCATGGGCAAAGAATAAACATTACATTAAGTTACATTATTCCTAACTTATGCCATTTATATAGAACTGAATAGTTCATAAAAATGTATATCTCAGTTAACACAAAATTTGCATTATTTCATAATTCACGTGAGACACATGCTGGTAAATTGTCTTACTATTATCTGAAGAACTCAACTTGCCCAGAATTATTTATGCTTATGTTCTTCAGTTATACTTCTATTTCAGTCAGATATCCTAGAGAGATTTCACAATCTCAATGGCCACTGCCTTTTGTGATTCATCCAAACTGTTTAGATAATTAAAAATAGACTTTAGATTTTCATGTTTGTACTTGGTAGTTAAAGCAAGAATTTGTATATGTTTCATGACCAGTGAGATGGATTTTTATGATAATGAATAAAATAGTTAATACTTTCTGTTACCTGTGATCTATAGATGAATTCTTTGACATAAATGGCTACAAAGTTGTCATTAGACTACATCAAGGACATTACAACTATTTTCATGTGACAATATACAGAGTCCACTTTGGAACAGACGTAATGTCTTGTCCATATCATACCATTAAGAATTTCTCCCCCACACACCCACCCCAAATCCATCCAAGATGGATAGATTTAATAATCTGGTTTTATCTCCTAAATATTAGTGTGTTCTGATGTGCATTCTCTGGGCTTCAGATGTTAATAGATATATGCACATGTTTTGTTATCAAATAGGTCTACATAGGAAATACTACGTTAAGTAGGTTTCCTTTTTGCAGGATTTTTCAGATTCTTTAATTTGCTGATGTCCAAATGAATCTCCAAGCCAGGGTTGTATAGTGTATTTTATTTACCATGGAGGCATTTTTCTTTTTGAAAGAGCATCCTGAAGAATGCATGTACCATAGGTTGCACATTGGAAATGTGGATCTAGATATTCAGACAATTAATGCAAATGTCACTTAACTTTGAACCATTTCTGAATTATAATGAATTATCTTTGACAATTTTCCATCTGCAATATTGAGTAGTAAAATCTCAGAAAAACTTTCTTCTTCTAAATCCTAATACAAGTAGAAAATTTCCCAAATCACTTTGTTACTGATTGGTTCTGTCCCTTTGTTTTGTAAATCACTAATCATAATAAAATGAAACATAATATACATTATATCTCAATGTTTCCAGAAATTTTCACAGGAGTTGGCATTCTTAATTGACAAAACATAAACTCACAGAGGGTGGAACATATTGGTATTCATTCAAGAAGAGGTTATTTGCTTTAGAAATGATGTCCAATTTTAACATAATTGGTTTACCCTGTTCTTCTATAAAAGGGGGCTGTTAGGTTCACCAATACTCTAAAACCATGAAAAATGTATAATTATGATAATTTTAACTGAAAGAATAGCAGATGCATTATTACTACAATTACAGGAAACGAATCTATCCCACTTTAAAGTTGGAAAAGGGACTCTGAAGTTAAACTATTAAAATCTATCCACAAGTGGTGTGATCAGCCAAACATGAGAGGGAAATAAAAACATTTAAGTAAGTGGGCACAGTGTCTAGAAACCATCAATACCTTTTACTACCATCAATACCAAGGTGAAGTGAATTAGTTGTAATCTCAGTGAGTATACACCAATATTTATTCAAATTATGTGAAAAGCTATCCAATTACATTGTACTCTCTAGTGAAAAAGTATATGTTTGCAATGAGATTTTAGTTCAGAGAGTGGCCCAAAGTGAACTAATTATCAGAGTATCCTTGGGAGATTAAGAAAATATAAAAATGCCAGCGCTTCACATTTGTAGATTCTGGTATAGTAGGCTTGAGATGATTGCTAAAAATTTGTATTTTTAACTAGATCTTTAATGGATTCTTATGCAGCCAGCCTGGTGCCCTTTTCGTAAACCTGCATTGGAGACACCCACGTAGACCGATGAAAGCCCAAAGGGGCAGAAGTGAGAAGAATTTATCTATCATGAAACTGGTGAACACAAATATACTTACAAAAAAATTATAATCTGTGTGGGTGGGGAATAATTAATCAAGTTTCCAGAGTACTCACCTCTCCTTGTCTTTATTCAAAACTTCAGCTTAGTAATTCAATATACTAAATTGTCAGATAACAGGAAACTTTCATCCTGGTTGTCACATGAGTCTTGTGGTGAAGTGAAAGGCATATTATTCATGATTACAAATTAATAAAGTTGATTAATTTGACTCATCAACCTCAGGTCCAACTATGGGACCCTGCAAAATCATAGAGTTTAACCCTATGTGATTAAAAATCCATCAAGAAAACGACACTTTGGGGGTTTCTCTGGAGTTAGGCTTGGGATTTTCTCCTGCTCCCTCCTGAAGGGGAGGAAAACTTGCAGCTCACTCACCTTGTCCTGATCTCATGTTTGCTGCCCTCTCCTGGATGTGCCATCACAGGTTGGGTTCCCTGAAAAGCAGAATGAAATAAAAGAAATTGGAAGAAAAACCAACAGTAATTAGAAAAGTTATTTTTATTATTTGGGCACTTATTATTATTATTACCATCATCATCATTATTATTATTATAGATTTTTCTAGTTTTTGGTTAGGCAAAGCTTGCCCTTTTGGCTCTTTGTCACTGTACGTGAGCACCGAAGGACAATAAAATGCAGTAAAAAGTGGCATATTTTATCAAGTTTGTCATTTCCTTTTTGTATTAGCCACAGAGTCAGATTATTGATCTTAGGTAACAAATCAAAACAAATTAGTTTGCTCTTGAATTGTAAGAGCCTTCTCCAGCAGTCTCTGCTATTTCACAGAGACGTCACACAGCAGTGATGGACCTCTGAAGACCCATTGCAATTCAGTGCTCATTTTTGTTCCCCTCTTCCTTTCTCCGCATCTACTGCTAAGTCTCATTTCCCCAGTCTATTGCCATAGATTGCTTATCTGAAATGAAGCTCTGCCTTAGAAATGTCAAATATAATGAAAAAAAGGGGGGAAAAACATGGCAAAGTTGGCCACTGAAATTCCTGAGGGTCTCACATTCATAAAGCACACAGATTTTGCAAATTCATCAACTAACTTTGAAATGAAGGACTGGTCCTTTGGCTCTTGTGTCTGGGTAACTCTAAGTCTTAGTTTTGTGTGCATTCATTACATTGAGATTATTTCACGATAAAATATAATAGTGAACATTTGGAGAATTATGTAGATATCGACAGCACAAACTATCCAAATCAAGTTTTAGCCATTAAAATTTTATGGGAAAATAGGAAATGAATCACTAACTTAAGAGAGACTGTTTTAAATAAATATTTTGTTTTTGTTAATGTATTATCAAATTTCCAAGAAAATATTTAAATTCTTACTTAAAAACTGGGTTAAATATCCTGACTACCAACTAAATATTTTGCTTTATACTTATCTCTTGTGACATTTGATAGAGAATAAACACTGAGGCATATATATATATATATATATATATATATATATTACATTATTTATATATATGTGTGTATATATACATATATATATATATATATATGCACACACACAACTTCTGCTCCAATTCTATCATGTTGTCAAAATATAAAATGAATAATATTCTTAGTTCCAGACTTTGCCTAAGGAACAAATACATGATGCTAGAATATGTTTGAGAGAAGGAAAGTGAAATAAAAGTAATCTGGAGGAAGGAGTTCTGTAACTACATTTATATCAATACAAAAAGATGGTCTCTTTCTACTTATGTTTTTTAGAAACATTAAAAAACAATTAAACCAAACAAAAAGACCACCGTGAGTAATTTTTTTAGCCTTTAAATAACTTGAAAAGAAGATTATGTCTTCCACTTAAACCTATGATAAGTAAATAGTTATAATATTCATTTTAAAGGCAAGAACACTAAAGACAAGAGATATTCAATAACTTTCCCTTTCTTACGCATCTAACTATGCAACTGTATAGAAATACACCTTTCTGCACAGCTCTGGTAGATTAGGCCTCATGGAAAGAATTTTTTGCTTCCAGAATCCTTGTTCTTTTCTTTATACCACCCCTTTCAATTACATTGTAATGTAGTTGGCATGAGAAGGCAAATAACTCATTTATTCATCAAGTGTTCATTAATTATTCTCTCAAAGCTTCGCACTGTGCTGGGTAAGATTAGGGGATCACAAATGAAGACAATGAATACCTATCTCCATGATACTTTAAAAAAATCAAGAATAGAACTACCCTATGACCCAGCAACCCTTCTCCTGGGTATATATCCAAAAAGTCTGAAAACATTTATCTGTAAAGATATATGTGCTCCCATGTTTACTGCAGCTTTAT
Organism: Rhinolophus ferrumequinum; assembly: GCF_004115265.2. Lineage (NCBI taxonomy): Eukaryota > Metazoa > Chordata > Mammalia > Chiroptera > Rhinolophidae > Rhinolophus > Rhinolophus ferrumequinum. Next base: position 31,257,713 of record NC_046296.1, on the reverse strand, counting down.
TTACGGTGGCCAAGACATGGAAACAACCAGAATGTCCTTCAGTAGATGAATGGATAAAGAATTTGTGGTATATATACACAATGGAATACTATTCTGCCATAAGAAAAGATGAAATGGTAGGTGCCATTAGTGACAACATGAATGGATCTTGAGATTACTACGCTAAGCGAAATAAGTCAGAGAGAAAAAGTCAAGAATCATATGATTTCACTGAGACGTGGTATATAAAACTGAGAACAACAAAAGAAGAAGACAAACAAATGAAGAGACAAAAACTCATAGACACAGAAAATAGTTTAATGGTTACCAGAGGGTAAGATGGTAGATGAGGGTAAAAGGGATCAAATACATGGTGATGGAAGGAGAACTGACTCTGGGTGGTGAACACACAATGTGCTATATAGATGATGTAATACAGAATTGCATACCTGAAACCTATGTAACTTTACTAACAATTGTCATCCCAATAAACTTTAATTAAAAAGAAATAAAGAAACGAAATATCAACAAATAGATACCTATTCTACTATTTGTGATACCCAACTGCCTTCTATATCTTCTTGGTGATTGTTTCTCAGAATGTTGTTAAGAGATCCATCTCCCCTCTCTACGTGCCCCTAACTTTTGCAGTTTGGGTGGTAATAACAAAGTACAGTACCTGATTAGTCAGGGTGGCTAACTCTTCTAACAAACAACTGCAAACTCTAGTGGCTTACCAACATACGATGCGTGTTAATTTGTTACTTGTGGCAGTGTGAACAGTAAGTGGAGGGGGTTATGGGGAAAGAGAATCATGGGAAGCTCTCTTCATGCTTCAATCAGTCAGGAACTTGGTGTCATTCTATTTGTGCCATTATCTTTTATACTCACCCTACAAGACTGACCCTGAATGAGGAGAAAGGATGATGCACATAAAGATTTTTAGGGGGCTCATTTTCATCTACATACCATTTGTTGGAATGTAATTGCATGGCCCTGACCTAAATAGGTAAGGTTGGAAAATGTAGATTAGCTGTGTTCCCAGTAGGAATATAAACTGTTTTCGTGAATGCAAAAAATTATCTGTGCCACAAGTACTTTTGCCCTATTGTTAATTTAAGAGGTTTGATTAACAGAAAATAATACCTAAATGGAAGATCATAAATTAGTTTTCTAGGGTATATGTGAGCATGGAGAAATACTGGACTTCTCATCTATAAAAATCCATGCACTTCTATTCTATTCTCTCATATCCCCCTGTCCTCTAATACTTTATTTCTTACATAGTCTGAACAGGCATGGGGAAAATTTGCATTTATTTTCAGTCTCCCACAATTCCCTGGAATGCATTTCAAGACTGAGGTTCAGAAGTGTTCAGGGATATTCTTTCATCTCTATCTAAGAGAAAGTGATAGATTGTGTCTGTATCATTTACTCATTCGTTTTTTTGTTTGTTTGTTTGTTTTTAAATTGTTCAATGTCTCCTAGTACTAAGTACTATATCCAACACGGTGGTCAAAATGGACATGGTCCTTGCCATCTTGGAACGTATAGCTTATTTAATGGGGCATAGGTGGGGTAGATATTAATCAAAGAACAACATGACATGTGTATACCTCTAAAAGCCGATACATATTATGAAAGAAATTACAGAGGTCTGTGGAGTATATTACAAGCGGACTAATCTGTCCTGGATGATGTTTGAGAGCTGAAGAATAAATGATAGTTAACTAGGAAAGTAGGAAAGGGATCCTGAGTAGAGGAAATATTCTCCCCACTCTCACTCCCACTGAAAATAACTCTGGTAGTTCCTCTTACCACCTTCTATGAAGTCACAGACCCTACAGTAGCAGTTTTGTGTCTAGATTTTCCTCTACTGTCACGGGATAGAGAAAATCATATGAATTCTTTCTGAAGTCTTCAAGGAAAGGAAAAATTAAACTCTGTTGATGAATAGGAATCTATTTTCGCCTGTGAGTCCAACACTTGTACTGTCTTGAGCAGGAAGTTAAGGTCTGTTTGGGTTGGGCTTCCCTGTGTCTTTTCTGACCATGTAAATCCTCTAGTACCCCTTTTCAAGTCACTCCTAAATAAATCTTGTTACACATTTTATAAGAAATAGCATGAGTAAAACATTGATACAAACTACTGACAGTCAACTATGAAATGATTCTAGATAATTGAGGTAAGTGTGCATTTAAATTTCATAAAGTGTTTCAAACAATGAAGAAAGAAATAAGCTCTGGAGTAAGTACATCAACCCTATAGCAGTCAAGGTCAACATTTTAAAGACAGGAAGAGGAAATTATAATTATGTTTCAAAAGAGATATAACCAGTTGCTGTGGAGCTGGCTAATATTGGTATCAACTGATAGTCAAGAATTAATTAGGGATTTGAAGAATTACTTTTAATTTTTTTTTTTTAATTTGTAGAAAGTTAACTATTTAGATTCCTCAGGCAATGATTAACCTGATTACAGGTATTAATAGCCAAAATACCACATGTGTTTTATTTCTAGCTCTGAAATATAAGAATGTAATTTTGGAGCAGACTTTTCAAAGCAAGCACAATTGAAATTATAATGGACAGTAATGATATGTAATCAAGGCTGAGCCTGTCACCTAAATAAACAATTTGTGTTTGAAGTGTAAACAGAGTGTAATAATGAATTTAATTTGGTCTCTACTTGGATACCAGTTGACATTTTTTCTTTATCTTAGCCATTAGCATGGTGAAAATGTTTTGAAATGTTTTTGTAGTGTTTCATTTTTGTTTTAGTTTTCATTGTTGAATAGATTTTTCTTTAAAATCATTCATAACTCACTGAAATATTTTATTTGACAGCATAACTGTGACCCACATGCCAAGTAATGTTTTTAAAACCTTCAAAGTAAAAGATAGAAGGTGTTCCATGCAAAAAAAAATGTAACATCAAACACAGAGATTAGAACATCTGTTTCACCCACTGTGTTTTGGGGTAGAGCATGAAGAACACATCAGCCAAGAGCTTTAGGAAATATATTTACTCTTCTATGACTGATCATCATTTTTATTACAATATATTAGAATCTTTTATCTGTGACAGCAAATGAATTTTCTTGGTTGCACCAAATATCAAAATTTGATTCACTGTCCTTCTAAGGAATGGTCTACATAAATATTACCCTTTTGTGTTATAAATAACAAAAAAAGTAAAAAGTCTACTCAAGGTAGCATAAACTATATTTTATTGGCTCACATAACTGAACCATTCAGAGATAAATCTTTGTGTTTAATTGTTAAACATGTTTGTAAGGCTGAGACCACATTTCTTTACATTTTTTTTCCTTTGGGGTGCTGGCTTTGTCCTAGAGAAGGCTTCTTTCAAATAGCAAGATGACTACTGCTAGTTGGAGAGTAATGTGATTTTTTTGTTCATATTAACTGAGAAAGAAAGGGGTTTCTTTTACCCAACCAGAATAAGACTGCTATGTTTTGTGCTATTTGGACCAAATTAAGAAACTGCAATGGATGTAGGCTTGGATTTCTTATTCATCCCTAACGTAGTAACTACTATGAAGAGTAATTGGGTCACCTTGAATTCTGGGTAATCAGTTTGTACATGGTAAAAAAGGGGGCGCTAAAATGTCAAGATTGCAAACATACTGTCTACCAAGTGCTCCTTTTTCTGGCCAGTCCTGAATTTGATGCATTCTATTATAATAGCAGTGATAGACTTCTACCCTTAATGTTGAAAGTGATTTTACTATAAATCCTAAATTGGATGGAGCCCCAAAATAATCTGGTATCCACTAAATTTTACTAGTTTGTGAGGTACACATTTTGTGTGTGTGTGTGTGTGTGTGTGATTTTCAAGTTAAAGAATGATATTATAACACCAAATATATACCTATTTCCTCCTAATAAAGTAAAATGAACTTTAAGGAAAATCAGATCTTAAATGAAATTTGGAGATTTTTAAAAAGCATTATGTTCTTGTTCCTCAGAGGACAGGACTGGGAGGAACAAGGAGAATCTGATTGTTGGAAAGCAAACCTGTCCCAGTATTAAAATGTCATAACATTCTCATTGCATTTTTGGAATTACTTTTATCTTGCCTTCAAAAAAAGAAATTTTATGGTATTTAAAAATTTACTCTTAAATTTTCATGTTGTGAATGTGCTGGGAAACAAATCTTCAGTGGTATTTAAAAGCAAATTAGAGTTTATGAAACACTATTAAAATTATAGAATTTGATTGTATTTAAGATTCTTCAACACATAGAGAATGGAATAAGATGTGAAAGGAAAGTGTCTTCTGGAAAACAAAATGGGGGACCATAACAATTACAAGGAAAACATCAATGTGCCGCTATCATATAAACCACAGACATTCCTAAAATAGTAACATTTTGCAAGGATTACCTGAAATTCCAAGGAAGCAAATATACCTTGAAGTACAGTTAATCACATATGGTATGACTTTTTCTTTGTATTCCCAAATATATATGTACACACAGTGAATTTAAACTACCTATTTCTATAACTGTTTACTTATCATGTGGATAAAAATATAAAACATTGCTAATATTCAAAGTTTTCAGGGGCATAGGAAACATACATCATTATAAATTATTAGTGTAAGTATAACTTCCTACAATTTTTCTTGGGAATAAATTTTTTTTTTTTTTTTTTTTTTAGATTTATTGGGGAAGGGGAACAGGACTTTATTGGGGAACAGTGTGTACTTCCAGGACTTTCTTCCAAGTCTAGTTGTTGTCCTTTCAGTCTTAGTTGTGGAGGGCGCAGCTCAGCTCCAGGTCCAGTCGCTGTTGCTAGTTGCAGGGGGCGCAGCCCACCATCCCCTGTGGGACTTGAGGAATTGAACTGGCAACCTTGTGGTTGAGAGCCCACTGGCCCATATGGGAATCGAACCGGCAGCCTTTGGAGTTAGGAGCATGGAGCTCCAACCACCTGAACCACCGGGCCAGCCCCTGGGAATAATTTTTAACACATAAAAGTTTTAAAGTGCATGCACCTGGCAGTTCCACTTCCAGAGATTCCTGGAGTGATAATTAGACAATGAGTGTAAAAAATATAGGGATAATGTTCAACAAAGCATTGCTTATAAGCATAAAGAAATGAAAATACCCATGTAATAAAGTGCTATGTTACTGTTAAATGATGATATAGGTCAATATTTATTGAAGTAGGAAGGAGCTAAATGTTTTATCTATATTGGTGAATAAATGTAATGTGATTTCCCACCAAAAATGCCAAAAACTACACACACACACACACACACACACACACACACACACACACACAAGATCATGGTGAGGTGAAAAATTTTGCGAAATGAAGAATGATTAGAGTGTATTAATCTTAGTATATATAAAGAGAAAGAGAAAGAAAGAAAGAATGAAGAAAGAGAGAGAAGGAGGAAGAAAGAGGAAGGAAGAAAGGAAGCAAGGAAGGGAGGAAAGACAAGATGAAAGGATAGAAGGAAGGAGGAAGGAAACTAGAAAGGAAGGAAGGAAAAAAGGAAGAAAGGAAGGAAAAAGAGAACAAAAGGAGGAAAGGAAGGGAACAAAAGAAACATTGAGGAACTTATTTGATGACTGCATCAGTTTCCTGTTGCTGCATAATGAATCACCCCGAGAGAAGGAGATTTAAAACCACAACTATACATTATGGCTCTTGAGTCATTATGATAGGCTAATCTGTCGGCGGGTCTCTCTAAAGAGTCTGTTGCATAGTTCTAGAATTATTTAGACTGACCCTGTCTAAGGCAACTGGGTTGGTTTGGGACAGTTCCACCTGATATTCGTTCTCCTTTTGGGACTAGTGAGCTAGCCCAGGCATGTCCTTCTGTGGCAATGACAGACTACAATACAACACGGAAACAGATGGCTTGAGGCCAAGACTCAGAATTTGCACACAAAAAAGTAGTTTTTCCTACTTACTGTTCACCAAAGCAAATCATAACGGCTGCTTAGATATAAGGAATGAGAAAGTAATACAGGAACTACATAGTTATAGAATGAAGGGCATGGATAAAAGGTGAAGAACTGGGCCATTAATAGAACCTATGAAAACACTCACGTAGCAAAGTACATTTTTTTAAATTTATGAAGTTCTTATATATCAATCAAAGATGAGCTATTCAAAAGAAAAAAATCCAAAGAATAAGAAACTACAACTCATACAAAAAGAAATATGCAGGTATTTTAAACACATAAGCCTCATTAATAAACCTCAACTTCATTTATAATTAAAATAATATATATTAAGATAAAGAGAAGCTTTCTCTTACATCCAAGAGACTGACAAAGTTTAAAATTTTGGTAGTAGATTGTGTTGGCCATGGTGTGAAGGTATATAAACATTCCCATTTCCTCTTTCTAGAATTCAAAATGTTAAGACATCATTGGAAGATAACTTGGTAATATCCATCATAATATGAAATGAATGTATTTTTTAGACAACAGTTTTACTTCTAAGCACATGAACCCGGAATATACGTATGTGTGTGTGTGTGCTTGTGTGTGAGTGTGTGAAGATATATGAAGAAGAATGTTAATTGTTTGTAATAACAAAAGAGTTGAAACAACTCAAATAACCATCAATATGAGTATGCTTACATAAATTATGGTACATTCATTTAATTGTATATCTTGTAAACACTGAAAAAATGAAATAAATCTATGTTCTCTTTTGTAGGTCTTTTTTGTTTATTTTTAAAAAGAATTTCAATTTGAATAGTACAAGCTGTCTGAAGTTTGAAATAGTTTCCCTTTTATTATGTAAATGTTTATATTATTGATGCTTTCCCATGTATAATTCAAAATGACCATAAGGAAGTAAAATGCATATAGCATATTACTTAGTAAAGCAGTGAGTGAACAAAACACTTCGTAAGTATCAGCTTTTTTCTATAAACTTATACACACAAAGGACACATGCACATAGAACATGCCAGAGAGTTGTTCATCAAATTATTAAAAATAGTTTTCATGGAATGTCATATGATATTTACATTTATTTCCATTCATCAGATTCTTTTTTTTTGTTGTTTTTTTAAGATGCATGTATTATCCTTCTACTGAAAAGCTACTTTTATTTTTTAAAACACATCTTTTTTAAAACAATCTAAATCCACAAATGGGTTCTTTATATGAGTTTTTATAGAACTCATACAACTCAACAACAACAAAAAACAAACAATCCTATTAAAAAATGGGCAGGGACCTGAACAGGCACTTTTCCCGAGAAGACATACAAATGGCCAACATATATATGAAAAGATGCTCAACTTCCCTATCTATTAGGGAAATGCAAATCCAAACCATAACCACCTGTTAGAATGGCTATCATCAACAAGACAAGTTATAACAAGTGCGTAAGAGGCTGTAGAGAGAAAGGAACCCTCATACACTGTTGGTGGGAATGTAAACTGGCACAGCCACTATTGAAAACAGTATGGAGGTTCCTCAAAAAATGAAGAATAGAATTACCATACAGCCCAGTAAGCTCTCTTCTGAGTATCTACCCCAAAAAACCTAAAAACATTTATCTGTAAAGATGTATGTATCCCTATGTTCATTGCAGCATTATTCATGGTGGCCAAGACATGGAAACAACCACAGTGTCCTTCGATGAATGATTGGATAAATAAGATGTGATACATATACTCGTATGCAATGGAATATTACTCAGCCATAAGAAAAGATGAAACACTGATATTTGCAACAGCATGGATGGATCTTGTTATTAGCATGCTAAGCAAAATAAGTCAGAAAAGGTTGAGAACCATACGACTTCACTCATATGTGGGATATAAAACGGAAAGCAATAAACAAACAAGCAAAATTCAGACACAGATAACCATTTAGTGGTTACCAGAGGATAAAGGGGGAGGGGAGTGATAGAAGAGGGTAAAATGGGTCAAATATATGGTGATGGAAGAAGAATTGACATTGGGTGGTGAACACACAATGCAATATATTTAGATGATATATTACAGAATTGTATACTTGAAACCTATATAATTTTACTAACCAATGTCACCCCAATAAATTTAATAAAAATAAATAAACCCAAAAATGGGGAATTTTTGAATATATCCCTTTAAGAATCATTTAACAAATTTGAGTGCCTGACCACTCTGTACTAACTGCATGCATTTTACGGGGCTAATCCTAATCTAGCATGGGAGCTAGACAACGAACAACAGATGTGGAAATGAATGAGTATTATAATTTCATATAGTGATTAATACATCTAAGAAGTGACTAGGTTTGCTTCCTGCTCAGAGGAGTTCCGTTCTGCTTTTGCCCCAATTTTTGAGACAAGTCTCTGCTTTTCCCAACCAGGTGCACATACTCCTCTATCAAAATGTATTGACTCTCTACTTTGTGAAATGCATTGTGCCAAATGTTGGGGATGTGATCTTAAATGAAATATGTCTTACCTCATGGTGTGTATAGTTCTTGATGTAGCAGGCTATTTTTTCTGTTATATTTATATTTCTTAAAAGAGCAATTTGGCCGGGTCAGTGGTTCTCAAGTAGAGGGAATAGAATATTTAGCATAATTTGGGGTTTTTATCAAGTACACACGGCGGACTTACCTCTCTTTATTTTAGCAGACTTACACCATGCTTTTGGGTTTGTATCTATGAAGCAGAATGTGTGGGTGACACATTAGTTCCAGACACTCCCTCAGGTGATTGTTACATACTTCCCTCAGGGGGAGCCACTGAGCTTGACCATTAATATCGTCAATTCCAGCTCTAAAATAGGACATTACTTTACTTATTTAGACAGCCAGTGCAAAAAAAGAAAGAAGTATAAAATTTATGACTATGTCTCTGTTGGATAATAAATAATGTCTCTGAAAATACTAGTTGGAATTACTCCCCCAAGAACCGTCTGGCAGGATTCTTTATGTTCATAAATGATGCTACTGACTCCAAGAAGCAAATGTGACTTCAAAGTCAGTGAGTGAAGAGAACATGAATATCTCCCCACGTGTAAAGCATAATGCCAAAACACCTCCCAGAGTCAGAGCAGTCAGTGGGACAATGAGTCAGCTTCATCATTTATGTCGTGAAGATAAAGCCACCAGCTGAGTTATTGGTTCACTGAAGCACAGTTTTGTTAAGAAGTGTGAGCAGCTTTGGAATTCACATGTCCAGGAAGGAGAGAGAGAGGGGGAGGGAAAAAGAGATGGAAAGAGGGAGGGAGAGGGAGAGAGGAAGGGAGGGGGGAGGAAGTGGGGAAAGAGAAAGGGAGGGAGAGAGAGACAGAGGAGGAGAGGGAGAAGGAAGGGGAGAGGGGGGCAGGGAAGGAGGGAAAGAAGAGGAGAGACAGGGGGGAAGGACGGGAGTCATGGACTAAAGGCATTTCTCTGTTTAATTTCATGGGTTATCTTCAGTCTACCTGCAAAAATTGAATATCTACTGTGTGTCCAATGTGTAATTCAGTCCTTTGCCCTGTTTTCTTTGCACTTTCTCCATCCTGCTGTTGGGTCTGGCAGCAACTTGGACACTGAGTTCCAGGGCACAAGATGATATCAGGTAAAGTGGCGTCCTGGAAGATGCACAGGACGCTGAAAACTATGTAGACATGACAATTTCCAGAATACTCATCTTTGGACTTTTATGTAAAAGAAAAATACATTTGTATTTGCTAATTTAGTGTTATGCAGGTGTTCTCTTATATATAGTCATACTAAATCCCCAGTGATAGAAGTGATCATATATGTAAATAAAGGAAACATGTCAGACAATTTTTGGTTTGTAAATCAAATTATCATTATCATGGGAACTTCTTCTTGTCCAACAGAGGCTTTCAAATTTTATAGATACATTTTTTTTAAAATCCCACACACATTCACCCATGATTAAACAATAACAAGAATATCTGCAGGTGGATGTGAGACTGAAAGATAAAATTCAAGAAATAGAAAGGTCTATAAAATTTTATTACATAGTAATAAAAATAGAAATGGTAATTCTAACATTAAAATTATTAAGCAAAGTATTTACAGTACAGCATTAAATATTTAAATATATTGCTTAAATGAAACAATGCACAGTTGCAAAAATATATTGGAAACATTTAATTTGTGAATGATATTAGTGGTGGATTAGCAAAGAGATGTTTCCATCTAATGTTTCTCACTCACAGGTAACTATTAATGGGTCACCTTTCTAATAGTCCTGAGTAGTAGGTTTTAATGTACTAGGATTAATTTGCTTGAACAGAGAAGCATATGGAGTTAAGACAAAAATGTCACCATGGAGACGGGCTGAAATCCTGCAGAGACCTGAGATTGTTGGGTAGACATGGAAGTGCTGCTATTCTGATGCAGAGCTCTCCTGTCTAAGCATTTTGGAGAGATGATAAAGTGCAAAGCATGTGGCATAGAGTCCTTAACAGAAGGGACAGTGTTTGATTAATGAGATGTGATGTATACTTGATTAATTTTAGAGCACATTTGGTGGTTTTCACAAATAATCCATCTTAATATTGGATATATTATCAATATATTCAGCAAATATCTTTGGCTATGCCTATCAAAACAGACATGTTTTTCTATGAAAAGTCTAATTTTGCGCATAATTCATCGTTTGTGATTAGTTCAGACTAGGTTTCGTGTGGCTTCCCATCAATATTGATCTTGATAGAAACAAGAAGAAAAGCTGTTTTACTACCATCCTATAATTATTAATATTAAATCTAAATATGTACTGCTAGATAGTAACAGTGTCATTGAATCCATCACAAAGAAGGTTAAATTAGTTACAAATTATGTTTTCTGTATATCAGTGGTCTTGGTTCTGGACTCCAATCTGTTCCGTTGGCCAATCCTTGCATCAATGCTACACTAAATGAATACAGCATTATAATAGTTCTTGATATCTGATAAGACAAGGATTCCACTTGCTTTTTCCCTTCTGAAATATTTGGGCTCCGTTATGGACTTTGATTTCCACATAAATTATAGAACTGATTCTTAAATTACTCCCCCAAAAGTGATTTTTTAAAAATTAGAATTACCACTCATTTGTAGATCAATTTTTGAGGTGGTCGTATCTTTGTAATTTAAAATCTTCTCACCCACAAATAAAATACATAAATGCATTTATTTAGGTGCTTTTATTTAAGTGATTTTCAATATAATATAACCAACTGATCTATAAAGTCCTTGTGTATATTTTTTTTCCAGATTTATTTGTAGGTGTGTTATATTTTGGTTGCTCAAGTTATATTTTCTATCTGTTTATTCCTGGTGTAAATACAGTTATTTTTGTATTTTCATTTTGTATTCAACATTTGCTAATCTCTCTTACTAATTCTAATAATATATCTGTAAAATTTGGGGAGGGGTGAACTATGTAGAACAGGAATTGCAAACTCAGCCTGTAGACCAAACACATCTTGCTCTTTGTTTTGTAAATCAAGTTTTCTTGAAACACAGCCATGCTCATTTGTTTATGTATTGTGTATGGCTGCTTTCATGACACTCATACATATTTGAATAGTTGTAACAGAGACCACATGGTCAGCAAAGTCTAAAATACTTACTATCTTGCTTTTTACATAAAATGTTTGCTAACTTCTAATGTAAACAACATATCCATCTTCACCCACACCCACCCCTGTAAAAACACACTCAAACTTTTATTTTCTTTATAATCCTTACACCTTTTAATTGTTATTCTTAATATATGGTAGGATATCCAATATGACATTGAATTAAACTATTCACATTGGGTTACCTTGCCTTGTTCTTACATTATACAGAATTGCTTTTACCATTTTGCCATCAAGTATGACCTAGTATAACTAATTAAGTCAGGCTAAATTCCCCTTTATTCCTAATTTGCTAAGAGTTCTTATTAACATTGAATATTGAACTTTGAACAATGCCTTTCTGCATATGTTAAGATGGTCGTATATTATTTATCTCTTTTAATGTGCTATTACAATGATTTACAGTAATAAATATCCTAATTTAAGTCAAATTACATACCTGTTACAGAATCAGTTTAGTTATATTACATTATTTACTTTAGAAAAAATACATTGAAAGATTGTTAATAGTTTTGCATATATGTTTATGAATGAGATTATTCTCTAATTTTCTTTTCCCACATTATCCTTCATAGGTTTTGCTATCAACGTTATAATAGCTGCATTAATTGTTTAAGGTTAGAGTTATTTACTTCATGCATGTTTGTGAAAATCAACTGATAAATGTCTGGGACTGGAGTTTTCTTTAAGATGTTTGAACTACTTTCAATAATTCTAGTGAATATAGAACTGCTCAGGTTTTTATCACCTTTAAAAATATGACTGTGGCAAGAAGACTTAATGTGAAGTCTACCCACTTAAATTTTTAAGTGTATTAATACAGTAATGTTGAAAGTAGGTACAATGCTGTACAGCAGGTCTTTAAAACTTATTCATCTTGCTTAGCTGAAACGTTATGCTCCTTAATTCGTAACTCCCCATGTACCCCTCCCCAGCCCCTGACAACCACATTTCATTGTTTGAATCTATGAGTTTGACTATTTCAGATACCTCATATAAGTGGGATCAAGCAGTATTTGTCTTTCTGTGACCGGTTTATTTCTCTTAACATGTCCTCAAAGTTAAGCCATGTTGTCACATATTGCAGAATTTCCTTGTTTTTGTAAGGCCAAATAATATTCCATTCTATGTGTACACCACATTTTCCTTATTCATTTGTCCATGAGCATTTAGGTTGTTTACTCATCTTGGCTACTGTGAATAGTGCTGCAATGAGCTAATATCTCTTTGAGATCTTATTTCAGCTCTTTTGAATACTAAGAAGTGGGATTGCTGAATCACATAGTAGTTCTACTTTTAATTTTTTGAGACATTTCCATACTGTTTTCCACCATGGTTGCACCATTTTGTTGTATTTCCGCCCCCAATATTGTATAAGGTTTCCAAATTTTTCATATCCTTGCCAGCATTTGCTATCTTCTGTTTTTTGATAATAACCATCAATCCTGACAAGTGATATCTCATTGTGCTTTGCATTTCCCTAATGATCAGTGATGTTGACTGTTTTCTCATATAACTATTGGCCATTTGTATGTCTTTGGAAAGATGTCTATTGAGTTCCTTAGCCCATTTTTTAATTGGGCTATTTGGATGCTCAAATGATAAATTTTAATATTGTATTTTTAATTTGAAATAAATTTAATTTGAATTATAATTTTAGTTGTAGCCCACAAGTTTAACATATAGTATTTTTATTATTTTTTAATTCTTATTGTTTTCCTTGTTTTCTGACAATTTTGATTTGTATATTTGGAGATCACACATTTACAGATGTATAATTTTATATACATACATTTATATACATACATTTACAATTGTACTTCTATATTTCTGGTGAATTAAAATGTTCATTCTGAGTTACCTTCTTTTAGCTCCAGTAATGATTTTTTCCTTAATATCTATTTTATTTGGTGTTAATACAACCCTATCTATCATCTATCTATCTATCTCTCATCAATCATCTACCAAACCAAATTTCAGTCACTGTTTCTTGATATATCTTGTTTTACATGATTTTCCTTTCAAATATTCTGTATTTTTAGGTGGTAAATAGTACTCTTGAATTTTAAATATAACATTTATTCCACTTTATTTATTGTAATTATTGATTATGTGAGTTAAAATCTACCATTTATTGTTTCTTTTTGCCCTATCTGCATTATATGTATATATTTTTTTCATTTTTGCCTGTATTTAAATTGGTTGTGATTTCATTTTCATTGGTTATGTTTCTCCTTGACTAGTTTGGAAGCTATAGTTTCTTTTTCTTTTCCCCTAGTGTTCACATTGCAGGACTTTACAACATCCATCATTCATTTGTCAAAATCTAATGTCATTTGATTATTGTTACCTTAACCCTTCTCATGGAAAATTCAAGAAACTTAGAAAATTTAATTATTTTTAACCTCTTGCTGACTTACACGCTTTTTTTGGAAGCATTAATACATGTAAGTGTGTATGTAGGTATATATATTTACCCCCAAACACTGTTTCATACAGTAAATATTTACTTATGTAATATTATTCTACATATTTATCATTAATTTGCTGTTCTTTCTTGTTTGCTTTTTTAACCTTCTTTCTGATATCATATTGCCTTCAGCCTAAAGTACATGTTTTTGAATTTCTTTTAGTGCGTGTCTACTGATTGGAAATTCTCCCAGTTTTTGTGGCTTTTATTTATCTTCATTCTTTAAAAGTATTTTGAGGACTACAGAATTATGGTTTGACAGTTACTTTCTTTCAAGCCATTTATGATGTCATTCCACTATCTACTACTGCTTTCCAATATTACAGTTAAGGAGCCAGCTGCCAATCTTTTACTCTTTTGATTTTTTCCTTTCTTTTCTTTGTTCTCTCTCTCTCTCTCTCTCTTTTTAAAAATAGCTTTCCTGTGATATTTATGGGGATATATTCTTCTTTAATTAAACTCCTTTCGATGTTGAATCTGTGAACTGATAAATTTCATTCATTTTAGAAACTCCTCTGGCATTATCTCTTCAAACATTCCCTGTGCTTCATTTCTTCTCTCCTCATCTTCAATTAAAGAGATGTTAAGTATTCACACTTTATTCTCTGTCTCTTATCCTCTCGTTTCTGATTTTAAACTTTTAATCTCTCTGTACTTCATTGTGAATAGTTTCTGATCTATTTCTAAGTTCACTATTTTTCTCTCAGCCGTGTTTAGCAGTGTTACATTTGTCCATGGAATTCTGTTATTTTTTTTAATCCATTATTTCTCTTCTTCTCATTGTATAAATTATATATTAATCTTTCCTCAAGTTTACTGAGTCTATTCTTTCTCATCTTCACTTGACTAATGAACAAATTCAGTGAATTTTTTATTTTGGTTATTGTATTTCTTGGTTCTTTAATTTCAATTTGATTTTTAAAATAAACTTTATATTTAAGAATGGTTTTAGATTTACAGAAAAATTGTGGAAATAACACAGAGAGAGACTATATATCTCACACCCAATTTCCCCTATTACTAACATCATACTTTATTATGGTACATTAAAAAAAAACAATGAATCAATATTGATGTATTATTATCAACTAAATGCCACACCTCATTCAGAATTCCTTACTCTACCTAATCTCATTTTTCTGTTCCAGCATCCCATCTTCGGTACTATTTTATTTTGTTGCTCAGATTTTTCTAGCTTTGCACATTGGGAGCTCTGCCAGTTGTCTTCTGTGTCCCACTGACATATTCCCATCATCATGGAGTTATTTTAAACACTTCACTACTTCCTGAAAGATTAGCTCCATGCTCAGAATTGATTGACACCATCCAATAGGTGAATCTTTGGCCCAGGTAGTGAGTGAGTGTGCGTGTGTGTGTGCGTGTACGCAGTTTTTCCATTGGTGTTTCACTGTAGTATAGCTGGCATTGACAGACATTTTTTTTTCCGGTTATCAGACACTATTTTTCCAGTTTTTTTGTTTGTTTGTTTTTTGGGTGCAAGGGGAACAGGCTTTTCATGGAGACTATCTTATCTCTGCCTATTGGCTGTTCTGTGTCAAAGGCTTCTGTAGTGCTCTGCCCAGGATATGTGGGGGGCAATGAGAAAACTCAGGAATGTCAGGACTTGAGGTACAACAAGGGGGTACAGTGATAATTTGTGTCTTGTAATTTCAAAATCTGAAGGGCTGTATATGTTTTTGTTTGTTTTTGCTAGTTCCGAGTCATAGTGGCTTTTCTTCTCATATGCCTTTGTATTTTTCTTTGGACTTGTACTGTCAATCAAGTTTGGGGGAAAAAAAAAGAAGTTTGTTTAAATATTTTGAATACTAGGATGATGTTGCCTACCTAGTTAGTTAAAAAGAAAACAGTTTCTGACACAAGACAATGGGCCTTATTTTGCCAAAATTTGATGGGTTTATTAAGGGGAAAAAAGAAAATGCCAGGCCAAATTTATAAGCCGAAGACTACTGCAGCTCTATAGAAATAGAAACAGAAAATGCTTCAAAATGAAAGAATCTTAACTTTATGCAGAACACAACATATTCAGCAAATACATTTGAACATCTGAGTAAAAATAATCCTGAGGTTTCAAAAATTCTAATATTTCTCATATTCTAAATAGGTTGAGCAAAAATCTAGCTATAGTTTACGAATTGGTGCTAAAAATAAGTTACCTAATTTTCACTTGATAAATCTTTTAAGGAAAAGTATTTTCCTAAATTGATTTTACAGGGTTAGGCAAGTATCATATTTTTGTGTAGAATATAAATTCAAGCTTTATTTTCTTGATTTCATGTTTGAAAATGTCCTTGGAAGCTTAGAATAAATCTTTTTTTTTTTTTTCTTTTTGATGGTATTTGACAAAAGGTCTTTCAAGGGGAATTTAGGATCTCAGAGGCTATTAGAAACTTCAATATGTGACAATAGAATTGGTTTTCTGAGGTGGAGAAGACATTTTGTTGAAGATGACAAAATCAAGAAATTCAGCAGTTAATATTGGAAGGCTCATCCATTTTAAATGCTGAAGACAAGGAAAATAACAAAGTAGAGAAGGAATAGAAATCTGTAAACCAGAAGCCAAGTCTTCAATAAATGAGAATTTGTCCAAAAGTACAATGGTAATAGCAAGAGTAGCAATTAATATAGGCAAGTAATTTGAACATCAAAGAGAAAGACATTTTTCAGAAGATAGATGGAGAAAACATCTGGAATAAGCAGTAGGGAATGAGAAAAATACCCACAATTCCTCCTGAACCTAATATATTTTAGGATAGGAGAGAAAAATAAACCTGTCATTGAGAGGGTTGTCAAGGATAAAACAGGGAAACTTGTTTCATTTGAGATAAAAGAGAGATTATGAGAACAAAGTAAATATGTAGACATGTTGAGTTTACAGGATGCAAGTTCCAGAGACCAGAGTGAAAGGTTTGAGGAAAAAAGGTAAGAAAAATTGGGAATGGTACAAGAAAGTAAGAGAAAGAGAATGTAAAGATAAGGGTTGTCAAGATAGACTGAGATTCTTAGTTTCACTGAGAGCAAGGACATTAGGCTTAATTGGAAAGTGTTTTGATAGTCTTTGAAAGGACAACAGAAATTTAGTGCATTATGGTCACAAAAGCTTAGCTCAGGATGTGAGGGCTTGGCATTGGCGATATTGTCCTCTCTGATGT
Source organism: Rhinolophus ferrumequinum (assembly GCF_004115265.2). Taxonomy (NCBI): domain Eukaryota; kingdom Metazoa; phylum Chordata; class Mammalia; order Chiroptera; family Rhinolophidae; genus Rhinolophus; species Rhinolophus ferrumequinum. The sequence goes on along the minus strand of NC_046296.1, from coordinate 31,240,513 downwards.
GCAGAATACTCGTATGGTGATATGGCAGGTAACTCCCATGCTTCTCTTACCAATAGACTGCAATTTCACCTTAGTATGTAAACATTGGGCATTCAGAGATTTAATGAAAAGATGCATTCTACATTCTAAATATAAGTGTGTCTGGTAAAATCCACGTTTATTCCACAACTTATACGTGTTTTGTTAAGAGAATGTGTGTGTTGAGGACAGGAAGATAGTGAGATGGCTTTCAAAAGAGTGTTTTAGGCCATTTTTTTAAAAGTATGCCTTCTGAATGTTGCTCAATTAGAAGAAATGTCAGTGACCCTGGAGGATCAAGAATTACCTCCTACATGACCTTCATTGGAACAGAAAATATATATTTTCTCACCTTTCCAATTTAGGGCTCAACAAGAGTGGTTAGGTGGCAAGTTTCAGACATTGACTTGAATGAGATTAGACTTCTGAGTATAAATAATTTGGGCCTTATATGTGAAATCATTGTTTGTTTTCTATGATGAGTTGTTTGGACATCTATGATATGTCCCAATCATCATTGACAATGGGCTCCCATCACATAGTAGTTTTAGCTACCAGAATTGGTAGCTGTTTTCTGGTTCAACTAGCTTTATTTTTTACCTAATGATAAGAAGGAAAGATCTTCGGTTTTGATTTTAATAAAGACTTGACTTCTTATTCCATGTGCCTTTGAACAAGCTGTTTAGCATCATGGTGCCACAGTTCATTCACCTCTAAAAAGAAAGTAGTTATTCTTTTCTCAAAGTTTGTTTAGAAAGATGTTGGATAAAACTATAAAGCACCCAGAAAAAATTCTGGCTTGTATTAAAGATGCATTCAATGTTAGTCTTTTTAACATGAATATATCCGTGCCAATTCCATAGTTTTAATATTGCAAGACATAAACCTGTATTATAACATGTTTAATAAAGCAACAGATAATTTTATGGTCCCATTTCAAGTGATTATGCCTTTCCCATAATCAAACATTTCAATTTTGACCATTGTAATGATACTGTAATACTGATACTCTAACTTTAAAATATATATAGCAGAAGTGAAGTAATGTTTGTTGCTTTTCTCAGATCAGAAAAATCAAGAAAGTTGTTTTTATAATTAGTTTAGTTAGAAACCTAAAGCATTGATAAAAATCAGTAAGTAATATTATTTGTTGTCATTGCTGCTGTGAAAATTAAGTACTATCGATTCTTATATTTTAATGTAGCAGTTTGCAGCAGTGGTTACAAATGAAAAATCATTCAGCTCAGGTATCATTGTTACTTGTATGGTGATTAAGGTCACAATAACCAAAACTCATATTTAATGTGCATAACAAGCAGAAGCAGAGTGATATATTTAAAAGGTCTTATTATTCATTACTATACATATTATGACTTGGAAATGTCAAAGGTAAAAAATGCTATTGAATCACGATAGTTAACTATCTCAATGTCAGGTAGCAGAAATTTTAATTTTACACATGAACTCAGTGTTTTGAATAATTTTATAGGCAAACATTTGATTCCATGTTGCCTGTTTGTTCTAAACAGAAGGTATCAGTCTTATGTTTTCCATAATTTATTCTTTTAATCAATAAACATTTAATGTACATCCTCAACTAAGCACTGTGTTAGATACCAGGACTGAAACCCTGACCCTACACATAGGACCCAGTCAAAGCCTATAGCTAACCCTGCCCTGTGTGTGGTTAGTAGGAAGGTAAACAAATAAACAAAAAATACAAAATCATATGATAATTGGAAATACATACAAAATCAAATGAAGGACAAGGTAAGGAATATGTAAAATTTCCCAGGAAATTCCAGAAAAGCTTCACAGAGGAAGTAATAACCAAAAGGAGACTTGGTAGTTAAGGATGCCAGTTAGAGAAAATAGGGGAGGACAGAGAGGCCAAATTGTACGTGGCTTACAGAAGCATGAGAGAATATGGTATGTTGTGATTTTGTTATGTCTTGAGTACAGAATTCATAGGGGAAAATAATATATGATGGTTAAGCAGGAGAGAGATGGTAAATAATTGTAAATCATGCTGAAGTCTTTAGATGTCATTTTACTATCTATGTCTATTTATATCTATTGATGATGGTTAATTTTATGTGTCTACTTGCCTAGGCTATAATGCCTGTTACTTGGTCAAAGGCCAGTCTAAATGTTGTCCTGAAAGCATTTTTTAGATATGACTAACATTTACATCAGTAGACTTTTAGTAAAGCAGATTGTCCTCTATGTGGATGACACTCGTAAAGTTGGTCAAAAACTTTAAGAGAAAAGACTGAGGTCTCCTGAGGAGGAAAGAATTATGCTACCCAAAAGGTTTGGGACTCAAGATTGCAACAACGCCTGCTGGGATTTCTTCACTGCCTACCAGCCCTGGAGGTTTCATACTTGCCAGTCCCCACAACGGCATGTGCCAATTCCTTAAAAATTCCTCTAGATGTAGAGACAGAGATAGATACATTTTACTTTCTCTGGAAAACCGTAATATTCTTTCTATTTATCATCTATCTATCTATCATTGAGAAGAGAATGAGATGAGGTGAGAGAGAGAGAGAGAGAGAGAGAGAGAGAGAGAGAGAGAGAGAGAGAGAGAGAGAGAGAGAGAAAGGGAGAGACTAAGGGAGAGAAACACCAGAGAAGGAGGTGTTGTTACAGGTAAGAGCCTCTGATCATGCTACAGCCCTCCTAAGGCAGATGGGGACAGATACTCTGATCATTTCTAATCTGATCTTCTTATGATGCTGCATTTTGGGTTCTATAACTGACTTACAATCCTTTATTTGACCCCTCAAACTTGGTGGTTGAAATCGGTCTCTCTGACATATGGTTTTGGCTCTCAGTAGGTTCATCTTGGAATTGGATTTTCTGGTTTTGCTAGAGGACAGCTCTGAGGAGCTGTGAATATGTGCTCAGCATCTCAGGGAGCCGAAGGGGACCAGGAACCACCCTGAGCACAGCCTCACGCGAACACTGCGGGAAAGACCTAGCAAGAAAAATCCCTCAGATGTTTATAGACTTAACGGAATGGAAGATTCAGAAATAATTTTTTATCAGGTGATCTGATGCAGTTCTCTGAAGCTGTCTTTAAGGGGAGAAAGCACTGCCAATAATTCTGTGCAAATGATGTGGAGTCATAGAAGGAAGAGAAACAGGACTCAGGGTGCTAGGGAGATTGTGGAGGGAGTGATTATTCCTTGATGCTAACATATGCTCAGGTGAAATAATTGCGTAATAAGTTTAATTCATAATGGGCAGTCTTGTCCTAAATGTATTTATGGCTACAAAACACTAGAATACCCATCTGAAAAGTAAAGAATTCATCCAACTTTCCTGAAGATAAATCGGTTTGTCTTGCTTGATGATGTAATAATAATAATAATTATTATAATTATAATTATAATAATTTTTTTATTTTCTTATTTAGGTCCAACTGGTTGGCTTAGATTTAGATTTGTTTCCACAAGAGATTCAATATTAGCCTCAGAGAAGACTTCTATTAGCAAGCTGAATAACATTCTGAATTTTTAAAATAAATGATACGAGGACATCTGCAAACCTGAAACCAAATGCTTTCAAATTTTTCAAGATTAATTTAAAAATACGACAGAAAAAATGTTACAGAATTTTAAATTTATGCTCTGAGACCTAAAGAAAATATCACAAGAGTTAAGTAACGTTGCCATTCCTTACTAATGTCTTCATGCAATGAAATTCCAAGTGTTTCTCTGGTCACCACTCCACATCAAAATGAGGGATCTACCTTTAGATAATTTTGGCATCATGATTCTATCTTTATCTTTGGAGTGAGGGAACATTTGCTAAAGGCCCAGTAAACTTCTTGTATAAATCTCTTTCTCTGCTAAGTAAGAGATCAAGCTGTTTTACTTACAACCTTGAATCATGTTTTATAACAGGGTCCTTAACTCATGTCCCAGGGAAACTTATTGGAAGATATGAGGTAATAAAATGTCTCGCCATCAAAAAGGAAAGGTTAATAAAATATATAGAAAATATAACCTCTACTTCCCTACTTACTTCCAATTCTTAGTTTATTTTCCTGAAAAGGAGAAGCAGTCAGTCTTTTTTGTTTTTGTTTTTTTCCCATCTCTTTAGCAAACCCTGTAGCATATAATTAAATGTTATTTAGGGTGAGATAAAGTAAAATAGACAGGAGCATGTGCATGACTGCATGTGTATACATGCGTGTATCTATATTTAGAAGAAGACTATGCCATGGAAATTATTTTTGGAAGGAAAAACATATTTGGGATGGAGATGGATAAATAGCCAGCATGTAGTGTGGAGCATATAGAGAGGGAGGATGCATTGCAAAGTACACTATTTCTAACAAAAACTCAGATTCCCAAAAGGGGTAATTCACATTTCATAATATAACACCCAATTTTATAGTCCTTCAAGCAGCAATTTTAAATACATTTAGCTTACATACTAATTAATTAATCCTCTGACACATAGTAAATAGGAAACATTCATTTAAGCTTCATTATTCACTGCAAATTATGGCCAGGTCACTCAAATCTGGATGCTTTCGAACTGTGGAAGGAAGCTTGATCTTACTCTTTCAATGAATAAGAACCCATCAAGGATAATTGAGAGCTAAGTTATTCACATGATTTAGTTCTTTACTTCTGGAAGTGTGTTTTTTCCAACCTCATTTTTGAAAGATATTTTTGCTTGCTATATAGAATTTTACGTTGACAGTTTATTTTTTGTCCATTACTTTAAAAAATGTTTTACTATCTTCTCCCTGGCCTTGTTTCTCATGAGAAATCTGCTGTCATTATTAATTTTCTTCCCCTGGACATATGGTATCTGATTTCACTGAATGCTTTTAAATTTTTTTCTTTATCTCTGGTCTTTTGTAATTGGGCTATAATCTGCTTTGGTATAATTTTCTTCATGTTTCTTTCACTTTGGTTTTATTGAAAAAACTATATCTGTGGTTTTCTAGTTTTCATCTATTTAGAAAATTTGGGGGCATTATTTCTTGAAATATATTTTTTTGTCTCTTCTATATTGAGGACATACAAAAGGTGCCAAAAATGTTACACATTTTAAGAAAGGAAAACTATATTAAAATTGTAATACTCAATATATACCATTAACAAAAGATGAATACAAGTCACGTTTGAATTTTGCAATTGTAAGAGGTGCTCAAAGTGGTTACCATCAACGTCCAAACACTTCTGAAATCAGCGAACTACTGCTTGAGCAAAGTTGACCAAAGTGTCCACTTGTATATAGGCTGCTTGAAATTGTCTGACAGCCCAGTGGTTCTCTTAATATTTTTTCAACCTCTTTTTTCTCTGTGTGCTCCAATTTAGATAGATTTTATTGCTAACTCTTCAAGTTCACTTATATTCTGTAATATGTAATCTGCTACTACTCCAGTCTGGTATATTTTTCAACTTAACTATTTTGGTATCTTTACAGATATTTGATATGCATTAACAAAATTTTCCCTGTCTCTGTGTACTTGATCTTTTTTATAGCTTCTTGAACACAAGGAATACAGTAATGAGAAATGTCTCAATGTCCTTGTGTATAAATTCCTTCATCTCTATCCTATCTGGATCAATTTCAATTCTTTCCCCCCACTCCTTTTGTTTGTGGATTGTTCTTTCTTACTTCTTTGCATTCCTGGTAATTTTTATTAGATGACCATCATTGGGAATTTTCTCTGATGTGTGATGGATATTTTTGTTTTTCTGTAAATATTCTAGAGCTTTGTTCAGGAAGGTAGTCAAGTTGCTATAAAACACTTTGATATATTCAGGTCTTGCTTTAAAAATTTGCTAGGTAAGACCAGGGCAACATTAATATAACTTGGTTTTATTACAGAGTCAAACTATTTCTGAGCACTCTATCTAGTGATCATGAATTATGAAGTTTGCCATTTTAGCTGGTGGGAATAAATATTCCCTGACTTGTGTAGAAAATTCCCCTCTAATCTTTTGGGTGTTTCTTTCCCCAGTTCAGGTACATTTGTATGAGTACTCTTCAGAAAATTCAAGAAAGGCCCTCTGCAGATCTCCGTGGCTTTCTCTGTGCATTGGTAGCCTCTCAGATAGTCCTCGCTGTGTACTCTGGCCCGCTTGACCATCTCAGATGCCCAGTTTTATCTCCTCAATTTAGGGAGACCATCAGTCTCTTCTAGGTTCCTCCTTTCTGCTCCATCACCTAGAATCACTATCCTAGTAGTCACTGGGGGCAATTGTAGGGCTCACCTCATGTGTTTCCTACCTCTCAAGGATCTGCTAGCCTTTATTGCTTGACATATAATGTCTCAAAAACTGTTATCATATCATATACTTTGCTTAATTTTTATTTATTTATTTATTTTTCTTTTTTTTGTAAGTAAAGTTTATTGGGGTGACAATTGTTAGTAAAGTTACATAGATTTTAGGTGTACAATTCTGTAATACATCATCTACCTAATATAAGACTGGGTCTTTAATATAATATAATATAATATAATATAATATAATATAATATAATATAATGTAATAATATAATACCGGGTCTTATATTAATTTTTCTCCAAAAGACTCATTAGAGCTGATTGTCTGGCTAGGTCTTATTTTCGGGGAAACATGGTATCTCTCACATTGTGTGTTCACCACCCACGGTCAGTTCTCCTTCCATCACTATATATTGGATCCCCTTTACCATCATCTACCAACCCACTCCCCACTTACCCTCTGGTAACCACTATTGTCAATGTCTATGAGTTTTTGTTTCTTCATTTTTTTTGTCTTGTTCTTTTGTTGTTTTCAGTTTTAGATACCACATAACAGTGAAATCATATGGTTCTCTACTTTTTCTGTCTGACTTATTTTGTTTAGCATTATAATCTCAAGATCCATCCACGTTGTCACTATTTCATCTTTTCTTTCCACCAAATAGCATTCCATTGTGTGCATATACCACAACTTCTTTATCCATTCATCTATCGAAGGACATTTTGGTTGTTTCCATGTCTTGGCCACCATAAAAAAAGCTGCAATGAACACTGGAGCACATATGGCTTTATGGATAAATATTTTCAAATTTTTGGGGTAGATACCCAGGAGAGGGACGGCTGGGTCATATGGTAATTCTATTCTTAATTTTTTGAGGAACCTCCACACTGCCTTCCATAGCGGCTGCACCAGTCTGCATTCCCACCAACAGTGTTTAAGTGTTCCTTTTTCTCCACAGCCTCTCCAACACTTGTTGCTATTTGTCTTGTTGATGATAGCCATTCTGACTGGGGTGAGGTGATATCTCATTGTGTTTCTTATTTGCATTTCTCTGATGATTAGTGATATTGAGAATTTTTTCATACGTCTATTGGCAATTTATATGTCCTCTTTGGAGAAATGTCTCTTCAGGTCCTCTGCCCATTTTTTAATTGGATTATTTGTTTTTTTGTTGTTGAGCTGTATGAGTCCCTTATATATTTTGGATATTAGTCCCTTATCGGAGACACTGTTTGCAAAAATCTTCACCCATTCGATTGGTTGCCTCTTTATTTTGTCGATGGTTTCTTTTGCTGTGCAGAAGCTTTTTAGTTTGATATAGTTCCATTCGTTTATTGTAGCTTTTACTTCCCTTGCTATTGTTATTTATTTCTAAAGGGAGGGTAAATTTGGTTCTTCTTATTCCATCTTGACCAGAAATGGATGTTGTTGATGCTGTTTTGATAAAGATTTGTAAGGTCACTATGCATGCCGTGTGAGACAATGAAACATTGGACACTGGAGATCAGTGAAAAGTTAATAATCACTGATTGGAACTGTGAAATTGAACTCACTTGATAACCACAGACTATACTCCTTAAGAATTCATTTTTTGTTCCTATGAATATTAACATAATCTAAAAGTTTATCTCTTTATAGTTTGGTTCTGTGAAAAAACTTTAAAGAAGATTTTAATACGTGTATAAATTGCATTCCTAGAAAGGACTCTTTTCTTAGTATAATTGGTAATATATACAAAAGAATAAAAGTAGACATTTGGAGAACAGCTTGAATGAAGAGAACTTAATGAAGAATTTCTAAAATTACACTTATAATGTAAATTTTACTATTTCAGAAAAAGTCATCTTCAGTTATATTTTTCTATCAAGTATGCAGACTAATAAAGAATGACATTTTATACTATTTGTGTAACCTTTATTTCCTTAGTGATATCATGTATTTCCTAAGTCCTAAAATCCTTAACAGTAGTTTCTCTTTTAAACTCTTGTAAAATTTTTTCTACATAAAAAAAAAATCCATGCTCGATCTGTATAATCAGAATGAGATACAAACTTGAGCAATTAACCAGAAATATCAAATCAAAATTTTAAATTTTAATTTTAATATTTCTGTGCATTTTTAAAGAATGAATTTTGTATAGTTTTTATCTCATTAATCCCAGACTTACCAGCTTAAATATACACACACACACACACACACACACACACACACACACACACACACACATATATCATTGATCTTTTGGTATACACAGTACCAAATGGTTTTAAATAGCTTCCCACTTTGCCTCCATCTGTTTTATGCATTATGTTTTGACTAATTATTTGGCTCTTTCTGTATTTTTGTTTATAAGCATTCTAATAGACATTTTTCTACTTGAAAAAAGAAAGCTTGCTTTTTTACATACTAGTCAATAGAGATGCATGTTATCACTAATAAATACTTGTATAGACTTAAAAACACATAAATTATTTTATACAAATTCATTCATACATGAACCTCTCCCAACACCTTCAAGTTAGATATAATGATCACAGTTTTAACACGTGAAAGAATAGAAGCTACAAATAGGAAAGAGATAACGTGATTTTCTGAGTTTACGGCCCTGGGCAAATTATAGAGTTATGTCTCACAACCGAAGTTTCTGATTTCTAGTACACTGCTTATATGCATATATACATATATATATATGTACACACATATATGCGTATATACATATATGTGTGTATATATTTGTATATCTATATGTATATATACACATATATACACACATATATGTATATATGTCTTGAACAAAATTATTTTGCAATTATTTTATAGATATATATATATCTATAAATGTTTTATATATATATATATATAAAAATATAAAAATATATAACTTTTGAACAGCTATTTTGTAAAGAAATGTTTAGGTTTTGGCCTATCAACAATGCCCATACATATACTTTTAATTTGGCTTGTCCTTGTTCTCTTTCCAAAATCAGTTCTCATTTTTTATAAAAATGTTTCCATATACATATTTGCATATATGAGACTGTCCTTTCAATAAGATTTGAGTTTGTCCTAATGCTGTCATCTAATATTTTTTTAATCACATCAGGAAACCATGACAAATGTTATGTGGCATAGACAACAATGTAATTATAAGAAAACTTTATATTAAATTTTCAAATGATGATTAAGAGGTCAGGTTTTATAGATCAGGAATAATCTTACAGCATCAAATTTTGATGTTAATTATTCTAAAACCTAGCACAACTTTCTTCCTGAAATAACACAGAAAAAATGGTATTTTTTCCAAAAATCTGAGTTAAAACAAAATCAGGAAAAAATAATAACACTGATAAAATATACCCCCAATTTGCAATACAACCATAAAAGTATCATTGCTAACTCATCACAGAATACTACAATTAAGGGTTTTATACTTTAGTAAAAGCTAATATTTGTGCATTACATGGATGGATAAAAATGTAAACATTTATCTTGCTATATACTAAGATTTATGCACTTTATTGTATGTAAATTATGTCTCATTTTAAAAATAAAAACTTCTTGGATGAGTTATAAAAGTAAAAATATGAGCAGTCAGGGTGATATGTAATGGAAACTCAGTAAAAGAAGAAAAGACTACAAGAAAACCAAATACAAGATAGAGGAATATAGAATTAGAGATTAAAAAGAATAAACAGCAATGTAGATATTACTTGCTATGAACTGAATATTTGTGATCTTCCAAAATTCATATGTTGAAATCCTACCCTGGATATGAGGGTATTCGGGGCCTTTGGGAGATAATTAGGTCATGAGGGTGGTGCCCCCATGAGTGGGATTAGTGCTTTTGTAAGAAGAGACAGAAAGAGCTTGCTTTGTCTCTCTCCATGTGAGACTACAAGAAGACAGTCATCTGCCAATCAGGAAGTGGACTCTCACCAGACATCTTGGTGAACCTTCCAACACCTTGATCTTGAACTTCCCAGCCTCCAGAACTATGAGAAATAAATGTTTATTGTTTAAGCCATCGAGTCATGGTGCATTTTTTTAAAGCACCCTGAACTGACTAAGACATAATATTGGAGGTATTTCCAAAGACAAAGCTGGAAAAGTTGAATATAGTGATAATTTATGGAGATAAATTAAGGAGTAAAAGCTTTCTGGAGTGAAAATCAGATTCTAGAGATTAAATATCCTCACTGCTTCCAGGCATAATTAATAGAAAGGGAATCCATCTTTAGACAAATACTGGTGACATTTTTGAGTTTCAAATGCAAAGTAAAATGTTACACACTTAGAGTTTCCTCAATTTGCCACTCTGCTTCACATAATACCAGGTGACACTGAAGCAGAATAAACAGAGTTTTAATGATTGAAGTTTGATCCATGTCATATATTGTCAAGCAAATAGTTTCACATTACTGGAAACATGTGCTAGAAATATTCTCAGATATAGCAAAATTCTGAAAACGCATAACTCATAACTTCATGAAAAGTTTAGTTGAAGTGCTATAGCTGAACTGAATTAAAATTAAAATATCAAAAAAGGGGGAGATCTAATATAAAAGGCATGCCCAATATTGGACCAAATTAGATATATATAATTAGATCAATTTTATATTAAAAATTGATACTAATATTGTAAATATACTAAAATAATTCTTAAAAGAGAAGCTATTATTTAAAACAAATTTAATAATTATAGTCAAGTTTCATAACCTAAATTAATTTGCCAAATATAATTGGGATTAGGGCCCAAAATTAATTTGCCAAATATAATTGGGATTAGGGCCCACACAAATGACTTCATTTTAACTTTATTTCCTTTTAAATCTAGTCCTTGTAAAGACCCAGTTTCCAAATAATGTCACATTTCTGAGTTACTGGGGGTTAGGATTTCAACGTATTTTTTTTGGAGGGGACACAGTTCAACCATATTATGAAAAAATACAAGATCTAGTTATTTGGGGAATAAAGTTATAGGGATGTATAGTTTAAGAAATGAAAACAAATTTAAAAATAAAAAAGAATGAAGTACAGATACAGTGGTTATTAATATATGAGATAATATGACATGCCATTTACTGAAATATATATATTTAAATGAAATTTTAGAAAATATAAGTAAATAATTAAGACATATAGAAATATAAGCTCAAATGCATTTATTGAAACAAATATACCCAAGATAAAGCATAAAACCTAGCAGAGTCATAGCTATTGCATAATAATATAAAAGACATCATCACCCCTAACAAAAGACAATGGATCCAGACAGTGATATAGCGAGTTATCTCCATTATTTATCTTAATTATTTTTTATCTACACAAAATTTACATTTGCAGTAGATTCCCATTAGTGCTGTCTCTTAATGTATTCAGTAATTCACAACTAGTGTGAGACATATGTAGTTTTAAGTGCCCTGTAAGGGACTTCCGACACAACTCTTCCCCCACCCCCCAACCCCCCGCCACCCACTAAGTATTTCTATTTTTCAAGATAAGGTGATTTACATTTTATATACTCTGTTGCCAATTTAAAAAGATGGAAAACTTCTCAATTCTTTTAAAAATTGTTTCACAGCATTAACAGTGAAAACAAAAAGAATTAATAACGAGAGTCAGAACAACACAAGAGTAGAGAGCAATTTCATAAAGACAGCTGCAGAAATCCTAAATAAAATGTTACCCAATTTCTGCTTTATATCAAAAACTAAAAATTATGCAATAAAATAATTGCTTCTATATCAAGTGTTCTTTAGATATAGAATAAACAAAACAATACTTTTCATCTAGTTAGATGTTTCAAGGACATTTACAAAATTCAATGTCTGCTCTCTGTAAATAAGGTTATTAAAATGATAAATCATATTTATCTAGAGTAATAGCAATCATAATATTAAAAAGACATACTAGAGGCATTTACATTAATGTCAGGATCAAGATAGGCCCGTCACTAGTTACTAGAAAAAGTTACCTCTATAAGTACATTATGTGATCATTTACCTAGAAAATCTACAAGATCAACTGAAAAACTCAGATGGATTCTAAGAGAGCTTACTAAGTTAGCTGATACAAAACAAACACACAACAAGATTTTTCTACATTTCAACAATGACCAGTTAGAATTTAAATTAAAATTAAAGAACTTAAATAAATTTGATTCAATACTTTAATTTAAAAATTAGAATAAACTATAAAAGAACAATTAGCTTACTAACACTTTTTATTCAATGATGGATGGTTTTTTTCTTAAATAGTATTTTGATTACTCTCTATTTAACTATTTATAAATAATCCCAGGAGTTTGGGATTAAATGAAACATGCTTATGTAGTGGACTTATGGGTAAATTTTGAGTAATGAAACTTATTTTCAAATTTAAATTTCTAGAGTAATTGCAAGAATTACTTGTAAAATTTTAAACTACTAAAAGTAAATATAGTGCCTGAGTGGTTTGGTCAAAAAGCAAGTACATTTCACATTAAATTCCAGTAGACTCATAATGGTATAAAGAAATGTGGCAAAAATCTTGACTTATGGAAAGGAAAGATTGATTTGTAGTAACTAATGGCAGTCCCAGAAATAGTAAAAGGATATCAGATATTTGTATATATGGGTATGAAACAGGAATTATCTAAAGACTGCTTTGCTTTTAGTCAGTGTATTGTCAGAGGTAACATTTTGTGCGAACACCAGCTTTCTACAGTGAAGGTACTTACTAGTCCAGAAAGATGATGGGAACTTACAAGTACCCCTGTGTCTTCAGAGCAGTTTCTGTAAAAGAGAGAAAAAAGCACATAATTGAACCTTTATTACGAGAACTCCAGACAGGAAATTTTTTCTTTTTCTTTTCTTTTTTTTTTTTTTTTTCCTTTTTCTTACTTCATAGTACTTAGTTCAGGTTCCAGTTAAGGGAATGCCTTAAACCTCTGACTAGAAAAATTTGAGAGGACCATTTTTTTCTGAAGTATGCCCTGGTTGGCTGAGAAATCAGAGATATGCTGCAGGTCAGCAGGTACTAAGAGAACTTAAAACTGTCTACTGGGTGAAAACTTTGTAGTGAAAAATGCCAATTATATCATATTCAGGAACATATTTTAATGAATTGAAAAAATTGTGCATATTTATTCTTCCACTTGTTTTTTCCCCCTAAAATGTCACTCTTCTGACCTAAAAAGTAACTTCTTCAAAGTAGTTTAAAATTTCTCAGAAGAAAATATAAAATATATCTCTTAAATATGGAATTTTTAAAAGTTAATATTTTTGAGGCTAATAATTATTCATGAAAAGTCGCTTCATGGGTAGGCAGCAAGCAAGGACTTAGTCCAGTTATGTATTCAGAGGAGGGGGGCTAACAGGCAGTGGGAGTGAAAGATTGAGGCTGAGGGAAAAGCATTAGAATGAGATGGGTAGAAAATAACATTTTGGAGAAGGAAATTATAAAAGTAGGTTGCCATGACTATTGTTTCCTTTTTAATTCTAGCATGGAAAAACTTTTCAAGGAAATAATAAGATAAATGATAAAAACACGAATGTTTTTTCAGTGGCATTCATTTACTGGGCACTTAATTTGCTTTTAGGTCTCAATTTGATAATATAGAATTACCCGTTGAAAATACTCTAAATTATTTTAACACTTCATTATTAGATGAAAAGAAGATACCAAGAGATGATCTAATACTATATTTCAGTGTCACAGGCTATATTTTACTTCTTTACCTTTTAACATTTCCATATGATTGTCTTGAAAGTTTACAGACATTCCTAATTCAAGGAAGGAGAGACTAAGGTATAAAATATAACCAGAATATTGAGTCATAGGCTCATAGAATTTATTTAATTATAAACGATGCATTTCCATAGATAATAATCCCCACCCTTTTTTTTTGTAAAATGATCACCGAATTTGACTATAAAGGTTATAAGATTTTTCTAATTTTAATCTTTAGAAATCTATTGTTTTTCAGCTTTAAAACAAAATGTGTTGCCGCAAAAGTAATACAGGATAGTACAAAGTCATAAAATAAAAGTAAAGTGTGATTTTCGTATGACCATAAAATTTACTGACGGGATTGTTTTAAACAGAAGGATCAGCTGGTAAACTTAAAATGTAAAGAAACTTCATTCAGGCAGTTTATTACTTACCCGGGAGGTGTGAATGTAAATGGATTTAACAGTCCCAGGGTTGCTCTGTGGTGCCTCAAAATCCAGTGTGAGACTAGAAGGAAGATGAGGCAAGAACATGAGGTTTCTAGACTGAGGGGTTTTTATTTGTTTTTTGTTTTTCAATTAAGATATAATTGATATATTACATAATAATAGTTTCAGATGCAAAACATAATGATGTGACATTTGTATATATTGTGAAATGATTATCACATAAATGTAGTTAACATCTGACACCATACATAGTTAATAAAATATTTGTGTGCGTGTGCTGAGAACTTCTAAGATCTACTCTCTTAGTAACCCTTTGATATGCAGTACAGTTTTATGAACCATAGTCACCGTGTTGTACATTAAATCCCCATGGCTTATTTTGAACTGAGTTTTATAGGTCCATTTAACCAGTGGGGAATATTCCAGGTTTTTAAATATTTTGATTGTATATCTTAGGGAGTTGGATAACTTAGGTGAAATTCTTCAGGAATCATACTTCATAAATCCATAGATTACAGGTTTGTTTACCATAGGAATTGTACACTAGGGTCATCCTGCTAAAAATATTTCGTAAATAAGGAATCGCCTCTGATAATATATTATTAGTCTATTAAGGAACTCAGTTACTGATATGCTTCCAAGGCAGTCAGATTGGATCAAATCTCTTCTTCTCTGAGAGCACCACCAATTATAAGGAGGCAAATGAACCACAGACCAATTGTTTTGTTTCTCCCAAGCTCTTATCTAGTCTAGCACATACTAAAAAGGGCTGAAAGTTTTTGTTGAAAATGTTCTATTGTTTTTGTTTTATAATAGAAAAACCTGGCTGTGTAAATTTACCATGTTTAAATAAGTTAGATAATTTTATATTCATTGCATAACTTGCTTATTTTTGGGCTGCAGTCACTTGTTCAGAATGCAGATAGAGAAAAATCAGTATACAAAAAGAGATGTGGTATTAACTGCTGAGTCAATAGATTTTAGCACACAAAAAAACACCACCTATTATTTATATTTTATACAAAATTAAAGGCCTCTATACACTAACAATTCTTTAAAATAGAATTTTTTATTTTATAATACTGTTGGAAGAATGTTACCACGCACAAAGAAACTAGATTGGTGAAATACAATTAGAATCTGCCACTGACTTTCTTATGCTCGTAATCACTATTTGAGGTATCTTTTCTCCCCCAAACCTTCCTGTCTGGTCAATATGGATTTAAAACTGTGGCTATTTTCTTACATCTACAAATTTATCAACTCTTTAAGTGTCTTCATTCTTACTAATATTGTAAATATTGGAAGTCTATTCTATTTTATACTGTGTACTTTTCAAGGAAGTCTTAGCAAAGTATTTTGGCCTTTTTAACCAGGTGAAAATTAACTTCTTTCTGTCTTAGATTTTTTTCTACTCAGACATTTGCCTTTCTGAGTTTCTATAATCAACATATTTTAAGTGACTTAAAAAAGTTGACAGTAGAAATGACTAAATGATTCTCTTCAAAATTCAACATTGTGGTAAAATAGGCCTGTCAATGTGCCTCAGGTTTCCAGGAGCAATACAGACCTAGGACAACATTATCTAAATCAAGTTAGGATTGAAAACATTTTCTTTCATCAAAAAAGAATGTTATGGATGGAAAGGACCTCTGAAATAATGTAATCAAAATCTCTAATCATGGAAAGAAGGAAATAGAGGTTTGGAAAATTTTCACATGTTGAACAATGTAATTCCCTAATGCCCTATGCTAAATATCCTGCTCTGTGTTGTCAAAACAGTTAGTAAGCAGCTCACCATGGAAGAGACAGATACCCTAATTCTATTCCTAGTTTACATAGATGTGGACATTCTCAGGGAAATGAGGGTATTTTTAATGATCCTTAATTAGCTGCCTCTGCAGATCCAAGTTAGTTTCATACTGTGACATTTCCCAGGCAGGATGCTGATATCAGAAAAATAAAGAATGTCTTCATAATATATAATAGTGAACGAAAGTAATAATGACAACTTGAAAAAAGTAAGTATCTGCATATACAATAGCTATGACATGAAATACATTAAACAGGATTTTTTTATTCCTACAATGCATTTCAAGCAATTACTTTTCATAGTGACATTTTGTCTTTTCTTCCTTATAAAAAGGCAATACAATTCTGAATGGCTACAGAAAGGTTTATGCCATAGTAGAATTTTTATTGAAGTTTATTTTTCATCCAATGAAAGGTAATTCTACATAATTTTATTGCACAGATATAAGACTACATAAGAGGGATTCAGATATTGTATTCAAAGCAAACATCTGGGCCTATTTGAGTTCTGAAGTTAGGAAGAGTTGTATGTGCCACATAACAGTGACAATACTAGAAATAATTCATTACAATTACATTTTTTTCTTCTACTTTTCAACTTAGTTTATAGGATAGAACACAAGAATTAATACTGCTATAAAGGTAACAGTATGAATGGTCCTCAAAAAAATTAAGAATATAATTATCATATGACTCAGCAATCCCGCTCCTGGGTATCTACCAAAAAAATCTGAAAACATTTATCCGTAAAGATATATGTGCTCCAATGTTCATTGCAGCTTTATTTACAGTGCCAAGACATGGAAACAACCAAAGTGTCCTTTGATAGATGATTAGATAAAGAAATTGTGGTATATATACACAATGGAATACTATTCAGCGGTAAGAAAAGATGAAATGGACCATTTGTGACAACATGGATAGATCTTGAGATTATAATGCTAAGAGAAATAAGTCAGACTGAAAAAGTCAAGAATCATATGACTTCACTCATATGTGACATATAAAACTGAAAACAACAAAAGAACAAGACAAACAAACAAAGAGAACAAAAACACATAGATACAGACAAAGGTTTAGTGGTTACCAGAGAGTAAGATGGCAGAGGGGGGATGTTAGAAGAGGGTAAAGGGGGTCAAATATATGGTGATGGAAGGAGAACTGACTCTGGGTGGTGAACACACAATGCAATAAATCAATGACATATTATGGAAACGTGCACTTGAAACATACATAATTTTACTAACCAATGTCACCCCCAATACATTTAATAAATAAATAAAAAAGAAGTAAGTATGATCTCAAGGTTGGAGGAACGTTTTCTGCCCTGTATCTGAGTGGTTTAAAAGTGTGGATTCCTTCTGAAGAGATGCAAATTAAAACCACAATGAGATATCACCTCACACCTGTCAGAATGGCCATCATCAGTAAATCAACAAAGGAGTGCCAAGGATGTGAAGAAGAGGGAACCCTTGTGCACTGTTATTGGGATTGCAAATTGGTACAGCCACTATTTGTGATTGCAAACAGTATGGATGTTCCTCAAAAAATTAAAAATAGAACTACCCTATGACCAAGTAATTCCACTGCTGGGTATTTATACAAGGAAATTCAAAACACTAATTCGAAAAAAATATATGCACCCCTATGTTCACTGTAGCACTCTATTTACAATAGCCAATATATGGAAACAACTGAAATGTCCATCAATAGATGATTGGATAAAGAAATTGTGTTACATATATACAAAGGAAAATTATTGTGCCATAAAAAAAGAATGAAATCTTACCATTTGCTACAACATGGATGGACCTAGAGGGTATTATGCTAAATGAAATAAGTCAGACTGAAAAAGACAAATACCATATGATCTCACTTATATGTGAAATGTAAAGAACAAAATATACTAACGAACAAACCAGAAACAGACTCACAGATACAGAGAACAAACTGATGGTTGTCAGGTGGGAGGGGCTCGGAGGACTGAGTGAAAAGGTGAAGGGATTTAGAAGTGGTTAGGAACTGGTAGTTATGAATGTTATGAAGATGTAAACTACAATATGGGGAAAATAGTCAATAATATTGTAAAAAAAAACACCTATGTATAATATCAGATGGGTACCTATAAGATAATATTGAATGTCAACTATAATTAAAAATAATAGTCATGGGGATGTATAGTACAGCATAGGGAATAGAGTCAATAATATTGTAATAACTGAGTACAGTAATAGACTTACTGGTGTTATCACTTTGTGAGGTATATAAATGTCTAACCACTATACCTGAAATAAATAAAACAGTTATATAGATTTTAAAAATATAAAAATAAATAGTGAATTAAGTGTTTTACTTAAAAAAAGTAAAATATCACGATCTACAAATCTAAACAGTATTAAATACAACAATCAATTTAAATACATAGATCTCAATCAATATTTTATAATCTTCACAAATTTTATTGAAATGTTTGAAACATTGATAATTGATTTTGTTACAAATAACACATACTGCTCATGTAAAACTTCTGCAAGTTACTTTTGTAAAGAAAAGTCAAAAATTCTTCCTGTCAATTACCTTCAAACAAGAACTATCACTCTTCAAACTGCTTTGAATATTCCACATATTTTGCTAGTGCAAGGAATATTATTCTTTCAGTATGTACATTTCGAGATAGAAGCCAGATGTAGACATTATTTCCTAAGGCAATATATTTCCAGACCTTTGAAAGGATCCATGCATTCTCAATATATGGTAAGCTAGTTATTTGCACTAAAGATCCCAAGAACATTATAAAGTGCTTAATTTTCAGCCTCACAAATAAAATTAACTTGGTACTGGTTACCTACTAATCATTTTGTCTCCTCAAAAGAGCAGTACAGTAAATAGAAATTGATTGTTCTGTGCTCCTTGGTAGGAGAAATAAAAGACAAAATTAGAGAATCTAAAAATTTGCAGCACTATCATTTTATTAATTTGGTACTTTAAAAATATCAGATGTGATACCACACGATATCTTGGGTATTACTGAGACACAGATGGTAGCTTTGGTAACATAGCTTTTTAAAAATTTTTTTTTTATGTCTTCAAAGTGATTATATATCTGGTAATCTTTTAAATTCATGTACAATTGAGCTATTCCATCAATTCTTGTCAGATAGCTGGAAATACCATTACTCACTGATCAAAGTTATTTCCCTCTCAGCAAATCTTAACTGTAAGTCAACTATTCAACAGTTGATGTAATCACTTGATTTTCAGTTGAAGAAAAATGTGCATTCCTTATGCATTAGTCATCCAGTTAAGAAAACGTGTTTTATTATGTTTTTAAAACTTTACTCTTTTAGATGTAAAACATGTGATTCAGTCGTTGAAGATATATTGCCTTTTCAATGTATTGGAAATAAAAAAAACATTATTTATAAATAATTTATCTAGATTTCAAAATGATTTTCCCACTAGATCTTTGAGAAAATATTCACTAAAACATAATTTTCCCTAATTATTTTCAAAAAATACTTATTCCAAGCCCAATGGAGAACTTAGAAAATTATCCGTGTTATTAAAAATATTTAGAGAATTTTTATTTAGATACTTGAGGCCAAAGTACTATTTCGACATGAAGTATCTAGAGAGTAACCTTACGTATTTATTATTATCTAGCTGTAATTGACCTGCAGGATGAGAATAAATTATTTATTGCACAGATGAATATGTGCATATTTTGCTATATAGTCTGTCTAAATCTAAAATGTAGCATAAATCCTTCTTTTTCACATACAGCAAGTGTACATAGAAAAATGTGTGTAGTTTCCCAAAGCAATAATTGAATTAATTATTTTATCTGTAACCACAGGGTAACACATATAAAGTAATGGTTCATTATGCAATATACATACATATATTACCAACATAAAGCTGATAAAAAATAAAATTCCTGTTTTTTGTGATTTCTTTTTAAGAGATGATGCTCCATGGTGTCTGATCTTTCTTTAAACATGGTATCAATGGTATTTCTTTCACCATTTCCAAGCCACATCATCCCATGGTTGACATTATGAAATTACAAAACAATATAGTGCCACCAATTAGAGATGAATGGCTTTAAAAAATGTGTAAACATAAGATCAGATATTATTTTCCAAATTTAAGTCCAAGTTTAAGTCCAAAATTAAACTACAAAGTATTCCCTTATGATCCAGAATCTGTCTGTCCTAAACATCTGAAAGGTATATGATTCTGGACCATCTCATTGAATTAAATTCCATGAAAGCAACAAGTGAGCACCTCAGTATGTGCCTAATTCTATGAATTGTATGGAGTCTTAGGCCTCAAACTTTCATAATCGAGGGGTGTGTTTGTGGGGGGGGGGACAGAGAGAGAAAGAAAGAGACAGAGAGAAAGAGAGAGAGAGAGAGAGGGAGGGAGAGAGAAGAGAAAATTGCATAACTAATTTATTAACTCATTTAATCTTCAAAATAACGTCATGAGAAAGGTAATATTTTTTTTTATAATTTTACATATTATTTTAAATAAATTGTCCATTCCTAAGAGGCTGGTTTAAGTAGCAGAACTGCAATGTGAATCCAAGTTGTGCCAACTAGAGTCCATCTTGTACACGCTGTGCAGTGTGGCTTCACTGATATATATCAAGTGTGAAATGAGCCAGGGAAGCTCGTGTGGAACAACTTAGTTTTATTTGAATTGTCACACAAGAAATGAGCATTTTCTTCTCAAAGAATGCTAGCCTTCTCGTCCTCAGGGTACACACTTAGAAGGATCATTCCAGAGAGTATAAGGCAGAGTAAAGATAACAATTCTAAAGGATAATCATAATCACTAGAATAAGGCATTCATTTCCAATAGAGTCTATTTACTTAAATGAAGTGCACTCTTGCTGGCCACCATTAAAGCATGCAGGCACAAAGTAAACCCTGAACACATGTCTGTTATGGTCATCTTCTTTTAGGTACTGGCTGAAAATATTGAATGAGCCTATACCTTTGGTTAGAATTGCAGTCTTCACTTGAACAAGATATGACCCAGAGCCTTTAAGTATAAAGTGGTAAAAAGTAAAATATGTCTGTATAGTGAAGATATAGTTGCATGCAGCCATCTATTTGACACATAATCCCAGTTTAGTTTAATCACCAAACTAGGAGTAGGATTCATGTATCTAGCACCAAGATGCTTTAGGACCTTCTACAAATCTTTCAACCAGTTTTCCATCTGTAAAATGCAAATTATGTCGTATAACTACCTATTTTCTGTAGATTCTGAAAAAGTTAAATGACACTTAAGAATTAAGATAATATGTATATATCTGATACGCTTTCTTACAACTGATTTTTAGAATATCTTTGGACAAAAAAAACCCAGTTTATTTGCAAAGAGTACAAGGGAGTCAGATTTTAGAAGGACTGGATCACTATACGCAAACATCAATACATAAAGGAAGAAAATACACTATTTACAAAGGATGCCAACTTCTTATGTGTCTGTTCTAGGTGGAAGAACTATATTTTTTTTTACATGTATATTGTATCTATAGAAGTTGTGATTTATCTTCAATTATCCGCATTGAAAAGTTGGAAAAAAGTAGTATGGCTAGAGTGGTTAGGGCTTACAGGAAATGTTCAGTTTTGTTTGTTTGTTTGTTTTGTTTTGTTTTGGTGAGGGGGTCCAGAACCAAATGTAAAGGCCCTGTTATTTTGGTGTTTATCATTTAATTGTTGTTTGATTTTGTTTGCCAGTATCTTGTTGAGGATTTGTCCATCTATGTTCAAAAGGGATATTGGTCCACAGTTTTCTCTCATTGTAGTGTCTTTGTCTGGTTTTGGTATCAGGATAATGCTGGCCTCATAGAATGAATTAGAAAGTGTTCCCTCCTCTTTTGTTTTTTGAAAGAGTTTGAAAAACATCAGTGTTAAATATTTTCTAAACATTTGGTTGAATTCACCAGTGAAACTGTCTGGTAATGAATTTTTCTTTGTTGGGAGGTTTTCATTATTGACTCGGACTTTTTAATTTTAAAACCTGTGACTGTTTCAAATTTGATAAAGTTAGTTCAGACAGTTTTTGGTTGAGTACTCGATGTACCTGTGAACGGACGGATGATAGGAGTTTGGAGAGCCTACTCTGCCATTTTGCTGATGTCTATTATTATTATTTTTACCGTTATTTCAGTGAGAAAAACCTCCCTGGGATTTCCTGTGCATTGATTCCTCTATTTCTCTCCTGTGCAGTAGTTACCTGTTATGTTTACTTCCCTTATTACCCAGATTAAGTTCCACATTGCATCATTTATTCCATTTCTATATTGTATTTTTATCCCTACAGCTTTGGCAAATGCTCAACTATGGATGTATCCAGGTAAGGTAGTTGCTTTCTCCTTTCTTAACATGGGCCCTGACTCTGACTAGAATGCCACCTACTGTGTTTCCCCGAAAATAAGACTGGGTCTTATATTAATTTTTGCTCCAAAAGACGCTTTAGGGCTTATGTTCAGGGGATGTCATCCTGAAAAATCATGCTAGGGCTTATTTTCTGGTTAGGTCTTATTTTTGGGGAAACACGGTATCTCTTTGGAATTGCTATTAATTCCTGGCCTCTATCGTCAGCTGGGTTCCCAACACTGCCCTGCTATCTATCTGCGTTTCTCTAGTCAGTTTGCATTCTCATTTTCTCTTTTACATTTTTCTCAACACCTCCTCTTCTTCCACTTTACTCTCATAAGATTATTTCTTTTTACCTCACAAAGAAAATAGATATCATGAGACAGCAAATCATTGACTTTTGGACACTAAATCCATAAGCCAAATTACAATTGTACCCGCTATGTACCTGTCCTGCTAATGAAATCAAAGAGGTTTCCCTTTTCTCATCTAAAACTAAATCCTCTACATCTGCTTCCCTTCTTCTAACTTCTTAGTGACTCTGATTCTTGGTGTTAATTATCTACTTGGCTTGCTGAAGCCAGCTTGTACTGGTTTGCAAGAACTGATGAATAAATTTTAAGGAATTCTGAAAGCCAGTTGATGTTAATTTGGTAGGTAGAAAATCGACCATGGTGGGTATATTCGCCTCGTGTAAATCATCAAATGCTGCAGATATGCACTTCTATTTCTTAACTTTCAGAGAGATGAATGTTAAACATTTATCAGCATACCACTGTTTATCTCTATGTCTCCATTAAATTTTATTCCAATTACCATTTATAAATGTTGATTTCTCCCAACTTAAAAAACTGAAAATAAAAATATTAACAAAATCTCATGTCTCTCTTAGCTATTACTGTATCAGCCCTTCTGCTTGGTAGTCAATAATCTAAAATAAAATATACCCTCAATTTATAACCAGTATACTGCACATTAAAGGTGATAAATATTTTTGAATCAAAAATCTTTGGGCCAGTGGGTCAGATATTTTCATTTGGTACTAATTGAAATGTAAATTTATTGGACAATAGGGATTACAAGCCTTAAAGATGCCCCCTGCTCTTTGATTTATTAATGATATATTGAGAAATATATCCTAAGGAAATAATCCACATCTAACCAACATTCAGCTCACGTTATTTTTTAATAGTGACATGTTGGAAACTGTAAATGCCCAACAATAGGGATATTTCTAAATGAATAATGAAGCATTTATGAAATGTGTGAATATATAGTCAGTGATAATGAATTGATATGTACATAGTAACTTTAAGTATAATTTCTAGCAGAAAAAAAGAGACTGAAAGGAACTTTGTTACAATGTTAGAAAGAAGAAAGAACAAAAGCCCTAATGAGGTAAGAGAATATCAAATTTTACGGGGAGTAAAATCACAGAATTAATCTAATAACACAGAAGGATATTATTACATTCAATTAATATAGATTCATTAAGTGGCTTTATGGGTTTCCATGGGGTGAAAGTAGTACAACTTGCAATGTACTAACAAAGGTACTAATCAAACTAAAATTTGTATTGAATTAATTTTTCCTTTTCCCTTAATGCTTCTGTCAGCTTGGCTGAGGAACATCATATATTTCAAGATATTCTGTAGCAAAGTTTATAATATTAATAATTTATGCTAAGAACTCTTCAAAATTTAAGAATAAAATGCAATTAATTTGCCTGTTGAAGTATGATAAACAAATAAGCTTCTGCTTGGTAACTCAATTTATTTATATTAGCAGTGGGTTCGTAATTACTTTTAACTGTCTACATTATTTACTCTCATTAACTAAAATTGAACTGTAAATATAATATTATCACTGTCACTAGGAAAATCTCTAAATACACAAAAGAGATGTAAGAGTGAACATGAATGAAGCATTACAAGTACATGTGATATTCAATAATCATAAAGCATTTGATAGTTTTACCCTTATTTCAGATAGTATTCTCATTCATTTCACTATATGAAAAAGGATGACACATTGAAAGACTAATTCAATGGTTAGCTCTCTTTTCTTTTAAGTTCAAAATTGTATCATTAAAATTACCAAAAAAATAAACTTGTTTGGAATGTTATTAAACCTGCTATTTATATTTCTAATAGCTTAATGAGAGAGAGAGGTAACTACTAAATTTTCTTTCAAAAATAGAAATATAAAATAGATTATTCCAACTATTTCACATGCATTTATCAATTGGTAAATGAGTATCAATATTAGAAAACATCTTCTGCTTCTACCTATATATTTCTACCTAAATATATAGGAAGGGCTTCCTATATATTTATATCCATATATTTATATCTATACACACACACACACACACACACACACACACACACACACACACATATGTAGATAGATATACAAAGTCTGACAATTCAGTTCATGAACTTGTTGCAACAATGTTGCTGACATTTTTTGATACCAGAGGGATTATTCATTATGAATTTGTACCAACTGGACAAACAGTTAACCAAGTTTACTATTTGGAAGTGCTGAAACAGCTGCATGAAAAAGTTAGAAGACCTGAACTTTTCACCAACAATTCATGGCTCTTGCATCATGACAATGCACCAACTCACAAGGCTCTGTCTGTGAGGGAGTTTTTAGCCAGTAAACAAATAACTGTATTGGAACACCCTCCCTACCCACCTGATCTGGCCCCCAATGACTTCTTTCTTTGCCTGAAGATAAAGGAAATATTGAAAGGAAGACATTTTGATAACATTCAGGACATCAAGGGTAATACGATGACAGCTCTGATGACCTTTCCAGAAAAAGAGTTCCAAAATTGCTTTGAAGGGTGGACTAGGTGCTGGTGTCAGTGCATAGCTTCCCAAAGAGGGTACTTCGAAGGTGACGTAGTGATATTCAGCAATGATGTATGTAGCACATTTTTCTAGGATGAGTTTGCGAACTTAATTGTCTGTCTTCATATATTTGGAGACTTATTTAAGGGAAACTAGCTTTAAAACTGATATCCTTTACACATTCTGGGTCTGTTGCATATTTTAAGTACTTTGAAACAGCATGCTCATTGAAGCAGAGGTCACCCACTAACTATTGACTAGTCTTTCTTAGTAATAGAATGATGACCTTTTTTTAATACAGCAATGTATCCAGTTAAAAATCACCATTTCCCAGGTTTCTTTATAGCTAGGTGTAATGATGTGACTAACTTATAGCAAATAACTTAAGCAGACGCTGTGTGGGACTTAAGAAAAGCTAGAATGGTAGACACAGAAACAATAAAAAAATCAATTTCCCTGAGGAAGATGGGTTGTCGCCGTGCTGATCCTGTTTTATCTGGCTATTTGTTATGTGAAAAAGAAACTACCTTATTTAAGCTATTGTTTTAGTGATCTCTGCTATTTGTACTTGAATGTAATTTCTAATATATGTAATCATATTATATATTGTCCAGTTTTCCATTATGACTAGACCGGATATCTAAAGGATATGCCACGTAGACATTCATACGTCATTAGTTAGCTTATAACAGTCTCTAAATAACACAGAACAGCGGGGACAAAAATGTGAAAAAAGTCTTGCATTTGAACATGACAGTGAAACCATTTGCATAACTATACCTTTCTTCTAGCAGTAGCATCCTTGCCCCGCCTCTCCTACCAGATTTTGTCTCTGTTCTCATCTCATTTAAACACCTCCAAGTAGGAGGTATCATCATCATAAGTGACCCCATCTCTCTGGTCACTCTCTACTATTTATCCCCTAATCCAAATTGGAGTAATGATTGCAACCTTTCCTCCTGATTTGTCGAGGCAGTTAGCACAAAGCCACAACCAGAAGTCAGAGTCTTTTCTAAAGTTTATTTTAATTGGTACTAAGAGAAAAGGATCACTGCCTTTCTAGTATTGAAGACTGAAAAATGTGAACTAAGAGTTGGTAACAGCTGTGACTCCATATTTAAATAAAAACTGATGTGAGAGAATAAATAGACATAGAGTAAATAGAGTAACTCACAAATTGCCAAGACCAATTTTCCCTGAAGCCCTTATTTTTGTTTAGTTATATTAGTCAATAATTCTTGCATTAGACCAATTCTGTCTACACGTTGCCTGCTTGTAGATCAGAACTTTTGGTTGCAAAATGCTTGAAATTAAAATAAGACAAAATATATACCTTGTTGTTGGATGAATATATATGTGTGTATATATATATATGTGTGTGTGTGTATATATATATATATGTGTGTGTATATATATATATATATATATAAAAGACTGACTGTTATTTGAATGAAAAAATATTACAATCATGTATTCTGTCAAGAAACACATAATGTGCATAAAGTGATGTCCCAGGTTAAGAACATACCGCTACATTTTCTCAGGGAGGAAGAGAAATCTCAGGATTACCAGGATTTAAAATTTTAATCTTCAAACAATCCCTCTTTCAGGGTTTTTTCTGAAACTTAAAGACTTGGTTGAATAACATTTTGATTACCCTTAAAACTTCGGTAAATAATCTCTGTTCTTCTAGACCCTCTGTGTAGCTAAGACTGGAAAAAGAATTCTCTCTTTGTGCATGCAATTCCTTAGAAGCATTAATTGTTAGATCCCATTTACTAGAATTCTGTACAGCAAAAATAAGGTAGTAGAAATTAAGTTATCTTCCTCCCATATTGCATATTTTCTTTCTCCTTTTATTTTTAATATACTAGCTAAGATGTTTCCTTTTGTGATAAGATATTTTAAGTTCTGTTTTGGTACACATATCTATCCAACAGAAGTGAAAATTTTGAGGTTAAATTTTTTGAGTGGTGACCAAATGTTTATTCTTAATTAAATAATTTAATTTTTTGTTTATATACTTTCTTACTTATACCACACTTTATTAATAAAATGATACAAATGACATACAAACATGTATAAAATATAGTAACAAAGTAAATTTAAATAAGTATGAAAATGAATGAAAAATAAATTAGATGAAATAGTGCCCCAGAAACAGAGCGTGACTAGTTCCCTATATCCACGCCACCAATTCAAATACATTTACGAGTAATAGTCCATATATTTGGCCATATGTTCTCAAAAATACAACACAAAGAGGTAAACATAATTCATTCTTAAATATTTAGTGACTATATCCATGCTGTTCAATAGACTAGCCACAGGTTACTTAGGCACTTGAAATGTGACTAGTCCAAATTAAAAAATCCTATGTGTAAAATACAGTTCAAATTTCAAAGATTTAAAATGAAAAACAATGTAAATATCTCACTAACAATTTTTATAGGGATTCCAAATTTAATGATACATTGGTTTAAGTAAAATATATTATTAAAATTAATTTTACTTGTTTCTTTTCACTTTTCTTGGAGTAACTACTAAAATATTGAAAACTACATATGCATATGTGACTTGCAATTGTGGCTTTCATTATATTTCTTTGGGACAGCACTGGTCCCAAAGAGTAGAGTAAAATGATTTTATTACTCTAAGAAAGCACCACTATTTGTAATACAGGCAGTCTTCATTTCTCACGGTTCTGATACGCATGAACTTCAGTTTCCATAATTTTAGTTTAGTTAAATAATACTAACCCTCCAGCAACACGATCTAAATTTTAATGACCATGGTATATTAACTGTGAGTTATTGTACTGCTAGCTATTCATTCCACAAATATCTATGTGCATCATGATTAGGGACCAATCACGGCACTCCCTTCACAGTTTCCTGGTGACTGGTTACTACACCTCTGTTATTCAGACAGCATGCACAAACAGTAACGCATGCAGTTCTGTTGCCTTCTTGTCTCTGAATGATAACTCACATGACACTTAGCAAAAATGGGTAACTGAAAGAGAATAGGCCAACAAACATGGAATTGCAGTAAATACAGAAAAAATGATAATGATGGAAGGGAAATTTTAATTCAATATATAGAGAGTCATAAAAGAAGTAGGTGATATGGAAATGTACTGCCATCATTTGAGATGTCTAGAAGTCTAGAGATGTGGTTAGAGGAACTCAATGTAAGGTCAACTTAATAGACATAAATGAGGAAGGTAGTTATGATAAAAGGATGCAGAGCAAGTGACACTGTCAAAACTTCACATTAGTGGAATTTTCTGAAATTATTTTACAACATTGGAAGCATAAAGATAATAAGATGCTGGAAGCTGATGGAAATTTGTAAAGTAATATGACAATTTGCCAAGGCATAAAAAAGATTGCCTGCTCCATATCCTAAGTTAAAAGGCAAGATGTAAACAAACACTGTTCAAACTGCTCTTGATATGAACAGTTTTTTTTAACAAAGAAATAAAACACTTTAATTCTCCATGTTTTAAAATTGTCATACTTAATAAATATCAGTTTTACTGTTTTTAAATTCCCTATACATTTATACTAAGAGTAAATAATAATAATAATAATAATAATAATAATAATAATAATGTTTTGACAAACATTTTTTAAGGTTACAGACAATACAAAACAATAACAAACATTTTTTGTTGATTATTAAGAGAGCTTTGCACAGTTCAAGCTTTAATAGTCATTTTCCTTGTGAGGCAAAGGGAGGACTACCTGTATTGAGATCAGAGAGAAATATATCCCAAGGTTTCTCATAGAAAAGTTATTGTTTAACTCAATCAAATAATCTTAAATCCTTACAGTACAGTCAGTGACCAGACTTCAGATTGTTTTTGTAACTCTCACCAATAGTGCAAAATGGCATCAGTATAACCAAGGAGCCCTCCCATGGGACCCCACAATGATGTCCAGGCAGGAGGACACTCACTTTTCATTTTTCTTAATCCACTGATAGACTTGAGAATGGACTATCCATTATTAAGGCAAATTTTTATCAACAGGTTTCTTTCTAATCTTAAAAAGGGGAGGAGTAGCACAGAGTTTGGGATTATATTCTAAAAGAAATATCTCTGTTGGGGACATTCTATGTTATTAGTTAGGTGTAAAGGAACTTATTATGTTTTAACAATGAGCAGACTGGTACAATTATTAAATAGAATAGCTATTAAATCAGTTAGAGGGGCATTAATGACTTTAAAAGGTACACATATTCTGAGAACTGACCTTTTACTTCAGTTTTTCTTTCTTGGTTTGAAATGCTTTGCCAGCTGAGAGAGATTTGGAATTAAGACCATGGAATAGATCTATGGGCACTGCTCTTATTTGTTTTTGTTTGTTTGTTTCTTTTGGATGCTGGTGAGTATCCTTTAATACTGATAAAAATAAGCACTGTCTGGAGTACTTATTGGTTTCAATTTACCACTTTTTTCCATAGAGAATGATTTTACCATATCATGTATCATATCTGAACATTACCTGTTTTCCCTTTCCATTAATTCTTCCCTTTATCTTCCTTTATATTGTCTATGGCAAGTTCTCCATTTTTAATATTTTGACATAAATTCACTCAGAGAGTCCTCACAGGGACAATGTGAGATACGATAAGCATTTTTATTTCCCTTTGTCATATGAAGAAAATGAAACCACAGGGGATTGGGTGACTGTTTGTGAAGTCCACGAGAACGTACCTGGCTGATTTCCAACTGCTGGGAGCATAATTTACTGAGGGTTCCAAGCTGTTGCCTCTGAGATTTATCGCAGGAATACTAAGGAAGTATCATTCCTAAGTAACTTGGGACTCCTCAGAAGAGCTGACTTTGATTTGAGGACTCCCCAGGAGCTGTGTTTAATCTTCCCTGGACTGCCTGACAGCCTAAGACACTTCCACTCACCCTCTTTCCCACTCTTTAACTCTGGGTCACGCTTGCCTCATGGTCTAATGGCTTTCTCAGCCTTTCCAGCCCTTGACCCATTTTCTTTCCTGTAGGCATTTCCACTAAAATTAGATCAGAAATAGCTACTACTGGCTTTCAGAAAGTGAACTATCACTGGCTTTCAGAAACACAAGAAATGCAAGCAAAGAAACTTAATGCTGAATATTACAGCTTTCTGTATCAGCAAATATGGAATTTTCAGGAGCTCGTAGGGAAGCCATTAAAACTCTATCACACTCCGTCTACCCCCACATCTACTTACAGAAGGAGAATATGGTTTCTTTCCTCTTGCAGTTCTCAAATTTCTTAAGAGTGTCTCTCATTGGTGTAACTAAACTAGAACCCTGGGAAATTTTTGCCTAGAACTCAGGCAAAAAGAACCTGGGAAATGAGGTCCAGTTCCTGTCCTATAGGGAAGAGCATAGAAGGCTGGTGTTGAGGACTTATGCCTAGTATCTGATATTGAAAGAAACACTTCAAGAAAGAAGTGTTGCTAAAGACAAAATTTTCGAGGCTAGTCATTTTACTGAACTCAGTCAACTTCTTTTGTGCCATTTTATTCTTAAACTTGACTCAGAATCAGACATTGAAATTCGTTAACATATGATAAATCTAAGGTTAGCATCACTCCTTCTATGGCCTGGATGTTTATCTTTCAATCACCCACATACATTCTTTTCTAGCTTGCATATGCTCTGCAAGTGACAACTGCTCTGAGGTGGAAGAATAGATGGGTTTAGAGAGTACAAAATGGGTACCTTCTTTTTTATCAATTTGAAGACTAGAGGTCTTTATTTATTTTTCTAATTTGTCTTTGTGTTTTACTAACCTTTTTCTGGGGGTTTGGAATGGTGTTAACTAATACATAAACATTTAATCTTCTTAGTTAACTTCTTCAAGAAAAAAGAAATCAGAGTGTGGTCTGATGAAAAGCCAAGATATTTTGCATGTGTATTTTTTTTTTTTAAATCCTTAGAATGACTCTCCAGTCAAATGATTTATTTAATTATTGATTGTGTACCAGCTTTAAGTCATTTATTATTCTAGACTCTGAGAATGGAGTGGTGAATAAGACTAAAATGCCTCCCACTCCTATGGAACTTTTATTTCTAGTGATAAGAGCCATCAACAAATGGTTACATCAATTAAATGAAAAAAGAAAGATGATTTCAGACAACAGTAAAATCTATGAATACAATTAAATAATGCAATATAAAAAAGAGAATATCTGGGTATGGATACAGGATAGATAGGGATGCCTAGATAAAGAGCTGTATTTGTTTGGCATCTAGAAGAAGTTTCCAGCAACCTAGGGGCAGAACATTCTAGGCAAAGGAAGCAGTACATGGGAACATCTTAATGCACATGTCATGGCAGAAAATAATATGACATGTTTAGTAATACAGTCGGTCAATATGGCTGCATCAGGAGGAACAAGGGAGAATTAAGAGAGTTATAAGAGATGAAATTGGAAAAAGAAGCCAGAATTTGTAGGGTTCTGTAACAATGTTGAGTTTATATTTTATTCTAAGAGCACATGTACATCATTGTAGCAATGAAAACACAAGTGTTACATGCTCTGATTTGCATTTTTAATTAAAAAATGAGGCTAAAATAAGTAAACCATGTTTATCACCAAGATTTTATTCTATGCAATTACCATAATTTGAAAAAACATTACTTTACCATTATCCTTAAAGTAATACAATGAGCATTTTAAAATGAGTTTTGGTTGTACTGTTTTTAATAATACATACAATACTCTGACATTAGAAATCTGAATAGTTGATATATTTTTTTCTGATTTCCAAAAGTGTGCTAAAATTAGAAGACTATGATAACAAAGAGAATTTAATTGTTGCCTGAAAGCTGCTTAAATATTAAAGATTTATTGATTACTAGTCCTGGAAGTCTCCGTAGACATCCAGATTGATGCAAGTCCTTTATGAATAATCTTTGTAAGAAAAAATTGCAAAGTTATAAGAGGTCGAGAAAGGGGAAAGTGTAATATCAGTGAAGGGAAGGTAGTAAGAAGTATATAGAAAAATGCATCAGATATCGTTATAGAGTTCAACACTGGAAATTACTTGTATTAGCATGCTGGAATAAGACAGAGAAATGTAAGTTTAATTTCAACTTCACAATTCACATAATGAAAGGGCCCCTCCACCCCTGCAGAATGAAACCCAGCCTGAGCATAAGGAGACAAACTCTTCTAAAAGCCTTCACGCCAGTGATTAGAGTGAAGCACTAAGGATCATGTACTTTGATCCCTGTCCCAAACGGTGATCAGCACTCCCCTTACAACCTTCAGCAGAAAAATTCGTCTTGTACTCATTCCACTCAGCAGCACAGTTTCTGTGCTCAAAGTACTTTTTACTAGTACATAGTACAGAACAAATATTCAATACACGAAAAGTTTTGAGTTCCTCTAGGAGAAGATAAATAACAACAAATATTAACATCCTTTTTTTCCAGATGGATTTAAGAAGCAAGGCTGGCAGGCAGACATCTGTGATGCTGTGCCTACAGAAGCACTTTCTCCCTGAGCTGAATAAAACATCCATTTAATGACTGCATTTTCACACTTTTTGTTCCTGAACTCCTTCAACAATATGTTTTAATTCATTCAATCAGTTAGAATAGTTGAATGTCTGCTTTATATCAGGCAATTTGTTTTCAACATTAAGTGAGCTGTGTATAGAGTAAATTGAAGTCAAGTGTGTATGCATTCGTGAGGGCCAGTATATTTATTATCGGGGCAATTTATTTACTAATTTCTTGTTTTTTCTCTTCTAAAACAATTTACTTATTTTTTGTGTATAAAAATATGTTAAAAAAACAGATAAAGTACTGCATAATGGAGATATTTTATGAGATAATATATAGTTTATACAAATTGTGTTTTGATTTGGAGAATAAAATCCTACTTAAATGGTTTCATTCCCTTTAAAAATGATTATTATATGGACTGCAAAACTTACCTTTTTTACTTAGAATTTTATTAAAAATAAGTGCACATTAATTTTTTTTTCAAATGTATAACTGCCCCATTCCAATATTATACTTTTTCCCATTGGACACCTATTGGATAAACGAAAGTGAGTTAACATTGATTCCACTAACAGAGACAGCATGTATATAACTGAATAGAAACATCAAATCACTAACGCATCTCTCACTGAAAATATAACTTAAAATCCTTACAGTTCTCATAGCCCCTAAATGTCTACATGATGTTCTTGCTCTTTATTGCCGAAACTCATACTTCTGTTATTAAATATGTAACTAAAGGCCTTTTCTACTTTTTGAGATATAAAAAGACTGGTTATTTGATTTTCTGTGTCAACCTTGCTTCTTCCTTTAAAATACAAATAATCATGCTTGCCATCAGTCTATCTTCAACCATGTGGATTGTATCCTTATAAGAAAGGATTAAGAGTATGCTTTACTTAGGAGATTCCCAAAAGTTTTTCTTCTCTTCTATACCCCAACCCGGCTGTGACCCCAGGTTTCTGCCAAAATTATGTTTGGTAAGTACACCCATGACCTCCATGTCATGGAGATAATTCAGTGTTCATCTGGAGACTGCTCAGTCCGGCCACAAAAGGGGAGAGCGGGAGAAATCCTCTCAGTGGCACACATACGGGATTGATACCATTCCACATCCTCTTGTTACCATCACTCCTCTAAGAAGCATGGATCGATCGATGCCCTTCAAAAAATTGATCCCTTGAGTGACGGGGATCATCGCTGACCAAGGTTCCAAGGGTCATATACTTTGGGGCTATCTGCTTATGATCTCATCATGATCTTTTCCCTCCCAGCATATTCCAACACACACTTTGGGCTCTTACAGGTATACGACTAGCTTACATCTTGGCATACATACAATTCATATATCATAGACACAGACAATAGTTTAGTGGTTACCAGAGGGTAAGGGGGGATGAGTGTGGGAGATGAGGGCAAACGGGGTCAAATATAAGGTGATGGAAGGAGGACTGACTTTGGGTGGTGAGATGATGTAACACAGAATTGTACACTTGAAATCTATGTAATTTTGCTAACCATTGTCACACCAAGAAGTTTTAATTTTACAAAATGTATGCTTCAAATTAAAGAAAAACTTAAAGATTAAAAAAAAAAAAAAACTTCATAGGCAAACTCCTATAGCCCACTCCATCATCCATGTTTTCCTTTAGAAAAGCTCAAGTGGCTGTATTTTAGACTTTTTCCTGCTTAACTAACATAAGAAAAATCATTGGAATTTGCTTAAAACAAAACCTCTAAAATTTAGCATGACTGTCTACAGAAAATAAGAGAAAATTAATTTAAACATTCAAAACTTTTGGTGACTAGAATTGGTGTTTGAGTTTTTTCTCAAAAGATGAATCAGAGTGAGCTTGCAAGTAACTCCTATGGAGCAATGGCTTAAAAGGCACAATTCTCAGAGGAACACACTGATAACTCTGTAGTGATGCTTAAAAGAAAGCACAACAAATTATTTCTGACCAAAACTTCTGATTCTTATTTACATGTCCCACACAGAAGTAGAATTTCCACAATTTATGTGTGTATGTGAAACACAAATAGAGGATTTAAACATGATTTTTGAAAAATTATGTCAAATACAGTTGTCAAAGTTTATATGACAAATTGCTGGTGTGATTAAAAACACCGCAGAGCCAGAATGTGTGTGGCGGGGAGTCTTGATTGGTCCTGCACTGGTTTCATTTTAAATACCATGTGCCATTAAATTAAGTTATGCAGAACAAGTATAGAGTGTTAACAGAGGGTTATTTGTGATGGCACAGTAAGTTCATCTTTGACGCTCTCTGATAAAAACGCAAAGCAATGTTGGACAGAATTTTAGGGAAAATTAAGAAGACATAGCTGAGCTCAAAACAAGGACATACATCTCCAGAGATCAGAAGTGGCAAAGAGAAACAAAGCAGCGGACAATGCTGAGCCCACACTCAGGTGAGCAGATGCTTTTCTCTGCAGGTAAGGGGGTGAATGCTCCAGGTCAAGTCTGACGCGGGGCCAAGCTCCTGGCTGTCATCCCGAGCTGAGGTAAATTCCCCAGATGTATAAAAATTAAAAATGATAGTGTTATTTTGCACCTAATGTCCTGAATTTACAGCTTTACAGGAAGCAGTGAGCCTAGGGAAGTGAAGGATAAAGACACACTTCCGGTGAACAGGAATAAAATCAAGCCACAATCTGGTCCAGCAAATTGACCTATGATTTCTCCAATGAAACAACAGGAGAGAAATATCATTATAAGAACTGGCTATAGATGGGACACCGGGGGCTGAATGTGGGCAATGATACCCATAATTGGATAATTATGGGTGAGCATAGAAGAGAGGAAAAAGGGAGAGAGAAAAGCAAGTGAGCATAATAAACTCTTACTGCTCAAAATGAACCTGCACACCAAGATTCTAAAACAGATTCCAAAATAGATGAATAAATAATAAAATTCAAAAATAAAAGAAAGCCAACAAAATCAACAATCTGAATTTGACTTTATTCCAGATTAAATGAGTTTTAGTTGACAACGTGAAAAAACTTAATAATATACTGAAGATGCTCATACATGAAGATGTAATCTCCAGATTAAAAAGGTAACAAAAATAAGATAATCATTACATTAGTCACAGCTAGAGAATTACTCAACTCAAAGATAATATTGAGTAAATCACCCAGAATGAAGAAAATAAATAAAGATAGAAATATGAAAGAGCAGTTAAGAGATATACTAGTAACAGTAACAGGAAGCAAAAATGATTAAATAGTATCTGAGCAATAGTACGAAGGCTCAAGTTTATATTTTATTATTAGTACATTATATTTAATTAAATATAAATATAAGTATATTTATATTTACATACCTATTATGTTTATATTATACTAAAATCAAACAGTGACAACTCAAGAAAATAAATTACATAAACTTTATAAGCATAGATTTAAGCATTTTATGAAAACTGCTAGTAAACTGAATTCAGCAATATATAAAAAAATTCACATTAGAAATGCAACAATTAGCCAACATCAGAAAATTTATTGATGAAACTGGCAATTATGATTAGGCAATTCAAAGAAATGAAAACCTGAATGAATAACAAACATTTAAAATGATGCTCAACCTCACTAGTAATCAGGGAAATGCAAATTTTAAAAACTAGTAACATTTCAAATTATTAGATTGGGCAAAATCAAATTACACTTAAATGTTGCATCAGTAGAGAGAAATGGGACTTACGTATATTTTTAGTGGGAAATGGATAAATCTTACAAATATAATGTTTCAGGGGAAAAGGAGGTTATGAGAAAATATGTGTTGCCTGATATAATTTATTCAAAGTTTGGATAGTACAGATACAATATATATTATATACAGATGCCCCTTAGTCTACAACCAATGGATTTCATGTAACTCTCCTCCTTTGATTCTAATGTATAAAATAAATTGCAAAACCTCCATTTTCTGGAGCATTTTCTCAATCCGTTGAGATTTTGCTTCCCGGCAATTGTCATCAGTTTGGCTCAACTAAACTCTTATAAGCTTTCTCTTAGGTTGGATACTTTTTTTTGTCAACAAGAGTGTGTGTAGTTAGCAAGGAATTTTAATTGAAGTATTATGGAGACGGGTGATCCCAGTAAACTGAAAGAATCAAGACAGATGTTTGATGATTCTGTGTAATCCTTTCTTGCAGATTTTCATAGGGATCTTCCAGTTCCAGCCTTTCCATTTCCTCTTCCCTCAGTACCATAACACTTCATGTACTATTAAGTAGTGGGGCATTTGCAGGAAAGATGGGAAAACAGAACTTTCCAGGGTAATTGACTCCAACTCTGTCCTGTGATTTCTAGTTATCTTTTGAAATATAGTAGAACACTGGATATAGCAGACCACAAGCACTGAAACTTTTCCAGTGGATTCTGGCTTACTATTATGGATAACTAGGCATCACAAATAACACTTAAATCCTTAACTTGTCACTTAGGAATAAAAGGTGAGAGTCACCAGGGATTGCAGGTTTTACTGGGTGGTCCTCTTCAATGGATGTGTAAGTACAAATCTCAGAAGACCATTAAAGAGAAAACCACAGGTCCAAAATGGCATTACTTGTGTTAAAGCCCATGATACTAAACCTAGATTTAATACTAGACCTAATTGCTGTTTCAGCCTTTGCTAGAAACAAAATCTTAATCAACCAATCTGGAATTGTCTAGTGAAGCACCAGGAAGGAAATCTGTCCCAAGGGTGATCTTAACGCCTCCACCCCCCCAGAGAGAAGAGGCGATCTGCATGACAAAAACCCTTGCCACGCCCTTCCCCCAAAAGAAGATGTGTTGGTCTAAAAATAATCCTTTTTTTTTCTCTTTTGTTAATAGACTCCTTGCCCTACCCTTCTTCCTGGAAATTCCTTCCATTTTTGTACAGCTCCTCAGAACAGCCTTCTAGTGACTTGCTGCCCAATTCATGAATCTCTTAATAAAGCCAATTAGATCTTCAAATTAACTTAAATTTTGTTTTTAAAGCAAACTATCAGGGTGTCTCATGGTAGAGAATTAAAGGAGAATGAAGGTATGGCTTCATCTTGGTACTATTTGAGTAAGAGTCTACTGAAAAATCTCCCAGTTTGGATGCACTCTTCCAGTGGGACTACTGATTAAGCCATGGATGAAACTAAGGTGACAAGGAAGAAAGACCTGTTTTGGAAAATTTTAGTAGAGCTGACTGAGATATTTTAAATAGGAGCTAAGTGCAAATTAGAATTGTTAAAACTTATACACAAAGTCTGTTTACCTCCAACAGAAAAAGCCTGTGTTTGAAGTATAATTAGAAAAATTCCTGGGGAGCATATTAAAAGACGACACTCAAAGTAATTTGTACACGTAAGGTGGATGTGTACTTCATGGTTTAAAAAGAATACTCTCAGGTTAGGTTTCTAGTCCCAGAAGTCTTTACATTCCCCACTCTTTTCCTCTTATCCTGACTTTTGAGTCTCCAGAAGGTTGCTGCTGCATCCTTTTTTCTTTCTCTACCATTTTGAAACAATGGTTTTAGAACTGTGCTTTGAAGAGCCCTAGGAATTCTATGCAGGGCCCCCAGTGATGAGCACCCACAGTAAAAGAGAGAGATGGGGAGCATCACAGCATTCTACCAGAGCAGGTCTGCTTCTATCAGTTTTCTTTGTTAATGCTTCTAGGCATGACTTTTTTTCTTTCCGAGTTAAAAAAAAATAAAGTTTGAGAACAAATATGTTGGCATATACCTAGGTCCCTGGTTGTGACATTAGAAAAACTGTATCAACATGTTTTCCTATAAAAATGATATCCATCTATAATATATCTTGCTGGAATTCATACAGTAAGATGAAAATCCATATTTTAAAATGTGAAGAGAAAAATGATTTCAAAAGCAATTTGATAAAAGCAAATGCTAGGTTTGAAGCTTAATACAGAATTTGTATTTCTTATATTTTCTCAGTTTTGATTCAACTAATGGAAGACTAGAGGGATGTCTATATGACATTTACACCCTCAAATTCCAACCAAGGCTCAAACTGAAATAATTGTTTTATTTTAATAATAGTAATTATTATTAGTAGTATTACTGATATAACAATAATAATCAATAGTGTTTCCGGTATATTTAAAACTGTATGAGCCTTCTTATTTTATTCTTACATATGAATGTGAGTACCCCATCCGGGCAAGTGATCTGCATCAGGGAAGTTCACCATAATTAAAGCTTTGCATCCCTGTAAGAGCAGCTCTAAAGTTTGAATAGGTCATGAGAGAGCAGTGTGTTCTACCAACTTCTGAAGCCAATTATTTTCAAGAAGCCAAGAAGCACTGTTTCCGGAATAAGAGGATATTCCCATTGCACTGCTTGCCAGAACACCATGGAAATATTATGCTTTGTTCTTGATAACATACTTCAAGAAAAACATTGGCAAACTGGGGCATGATCAGAAGAGATAACCGAGGTTACGAAGGGTCTGAGTACAGTGGCAAACCATGTCATCTAATGGGCATTAGGAGGGTTTCTAGGGAAAGTTGAGTCAAGA
Organism: Rhinolophus ferrumequinum; assembly: GCF_004115265.2. Taxonomy (NCBI): domain Eukaryota; kingdom Metazoa; phylum Chordata; class Mammalia; order Chiroptera; family Rhinolophidae; genus Rhinolophus; species Rhinolophus ferrumequinum. The sequence goes on along the minus strand of NC_046296.1, from coordinate 31,200,950 downwards.
GAAGCCTTGCAGGATGGTGGTAGAAATTTTAGCTCTCTTCAATCAAAAGAGAAGACTCTAAGATAGCTGAAACTTCCTAGCCAGAGGGCAAAACTAAGACTTAACAACTGGAAGTTTTATGAGGCAAATTACACTGATAGAAACAAAATTTATGTGCAGATATGTTAGAAAATAGAATGTACTCCTTTATGAAGTACTATACTTCATTTCTTTTAACACACACACACACACACTACTAGATTTTGGATTATATCTGTTACAAACTGTTGAAGAGAAATTCCTATCCTGGAAATGGGTTTGTCCTAGAAAAACTCAAGGTCCCTTCTAAGTCTGAATTTATAGAAAATGCCACCAACATCCTTTGAAAAATGCTGTTTGAAGATTTCAGTCCTCTTTCCACCACAAGGATTTAAAAAGCCTCTGCTATGTTACAAGCATTAAGTATACATTTTATATACATTATCCCAACTTGTTACAGTCATTTGTTCATTCATTCAACAGGTATTTCCTGAACAGAGTCTGATAACTATGCTACACACTAGGCTGACATAAGTTGGACTTAGGTGCCAGTTATTTGGGAAAGATTTACTAGGAAATAGTACTGTTAGACTAAGGAAGACTGAAGAGAAAGGCTAAGCCTACACAGCTCACAGAAGTGCGTTCTTCAGGTGGTCTTTGCTTTGATCCCACTGGATCAAGAGCTCTGAATACCTCCCCTTACCCTCTGGTAACCAGTTTCCTGGTTACCAGAGTTTTTGTTTTTGTTTGCTTGTCTTAGAGATGGGGAGTAGAGAAAGGTAAAGGGGGTCAAATATATGGTGATGGACGGAGACTTGACTTTGGGTGGTGAACACACAATGCAATACATAGATGATGTATTATTGAATTGTACACTTGAAATCTATATAATTGTATTAACCAATGTCACCCCAATAAGTTTAATAAAATAAAATTTAAAAAAAGAGCCCTGAATAATGTATTTCAGAATTGTCTGCACAAGAACAGAAGAACAGAGACTTCATCCACAAGCTCCATCCCTCATTAGTTAAGGGTTGCCCCATGGCATGTTCACTTTTGTGCACATCCAGACCATACTTGCCTGAGGGCCTGGCAGGCTTTCATAAGCATTTTAGCCATGTAGGCAGGGAAACATCAGGGCAGAAAACAAGGGTTGCACAGTGCCGTTGATGGGAGATGCTGCCAGGTACACCTGCATGAAGCTAGGTGCTGTGGCCCTGGCTGGCCCAGAAGATTGAGAGGAATCCGCAAGACGGTAACCATTCCACTCTTATCCCTGATTCAGCTATTATCTACCATAAGAATTTAGTCCTTTTACTTTGCCTTTCTCTGCTCCTTTCTTCTCTTCTTGCTTTCATGTTTCTTATGAGGAAAATATCCTCAAATTTTCCGTAGGAAGAAAATGTGCGTGACCTCTGTCTACCTCCTGCTTATAAATGGAGCTCTGGACTACGTTTCACATCTGAGGCCCAGGCAGAAACTTTGAATTTACTCCTTAAAGCCCTCTACATTAAACTTTAAGCAAACCATCTCCTTGCCCTGTTGTTATTTGGTGTGTGCAGCACCAGTGTGGGAGTGAGTTGGTGGTGATGTTTGTTTTGTCATTTACGTAAAAAATGAAATAAGAGTACTGGAGATGGATAGAAGGAAAAACAAGATGCCTTGATATTATAGATTCAATACGGACGGGCACTCTAGGTATCTTGAAAGAAAATAGATATTGTTAGAAACAAGCACATCCAGAAATTGCTACTCCCTCTTTTGTGCCATTGGAATGTTATATTCCCAAACATGACTCTTAAAAATGTAAATAAACATTAACTTCCATTGTCATATCTTGGGTGAAGAGAATTTATATGTCTCTTGTGGAAACCATATGCGAATTCTGAGGGAGGAAAATGTGTACCCATTTGTTTTGCTGATATGTTGTAGTTTGAAATTGTTGGCAATAATAAAGCAAGAAGAGCAGAAAAAAATAAACTACTACCACTAACTTCCTGTTTGGAATTTAGCATATTTTTCAAAAATATCAACTCTCCACTATAAAATCAAAATTTCTCTTAATTAACAAAAATAAAAAATAAACAAAGATGACTTCCAGAATTTTTTACAAAGTCATCTCTCTTGTGCCATGTTCATCATGGTTGACCTTTCAGAGCCTATGAATGTATCAGAGACATTCATGCATATGTTTCTTACAAAAGGTCAGGGCAGATTTCCTTTACCTGTTTACTTTTGAAGATAATATTAATAATTTCTAAGAGCCATTATCAGAAATATTATTTCTAGCAAGATGCATTAGATAACCACCCAGGTATTTTCATTTTTAAAGTATATCTGAATTAATACAGGAAAGAAGCAAATGTTTCATGAAATCAGGAGAAAGGTACGTGGGGGAAAGGAAGAAAGAAAGAAAGAAAGAAAGAAAGAAAGAAAGAAGGAAGGAAGGAAGGAAGGAAGGAAGGAAGGAAGGAAGGAAGGAAAGAAAGAAAAAAGAAAGAAAGAAAATGAAATAAAGAAAGAAAAAAGAAAGAAAAGAAAGAAAAGAAAGAGAAAGATATAGAGGCTCGAGCGAGAGATAGAGAGAGTAGAGAGAGAGAGAGAGAAGAAAGAGAAAGAAAGAAAGAAGAAAGAAAGAAAGAAAGAAAGAAGAAAAAAGAAAGAAAGGAGAAATACATAAAGCAAATGAAAATAAATGAGTAAATGGGAAAATAAGATGATAGCAACAATATTAAGTAAGCAGAGGTAATAAAATAAGAATGATGAAAGTAAAAGTTCTGAAGTTTCTTCCTCCTTCCTTTCCTTAACACGAACGGAAGGAAAGAGGAAGAAGGAACCTCCGGAGAAGGAAGGGAAGAAGAATCCCTCGAAAAAAGAACGGAAGAAAGGGCTTCCTTCCGTCCCTACGAAAGAAAGAAAGAAAGGGAAAGCATGAGTGGGACTGGGCATAAGAAGGGGACAGAATGTGCTGAGTCTCCACAGGATAGTCTCTAGAAGCAGAAAGAGGAGAAATTACGACCTCTTTTTGGTATCCCACTACTGCGAGAGGAAGATAAGTGTATATTGACTTTATCTCCATATTTTTTGAATCTGAAGAAAAATAGTCCTAAATTATCCCTGATCTTATACTTGTTTTAAAACCACTTTAGCACACCTAGAAGCTTTCTCTAATGGAGTAGAAGTAACCACCTACTAGCCTGCTAGTCGAACTCAGGACAGAGGAATGTTTGTTTGGTCAGCATTCTACTTGTTTTTTAATTGAAACCAAATGTCTTCTGGCTCCAGTTTTGCTTTAGACCTCACCATTTCCATTATTGCCCAGTCCACCTCACTCATTTATACATCTTGCCTAATCTCTGGAGGCACTTGAGTTTCAGAGCCATGATACAGAGAACAAACCACGTGGAACAAAAGTCAGATTGGACAGTGGAAGGAGAAGCAGCTGGAACTCAAAATAATAAAGAGCGCTTGACCTAGAGATGGCAGCACAAGAACAAAAATTATATAGAGAAGTTAACAGCAGGGGAACAACTGTTTCTTCAAAAGAAGGAGGACAGGTGATTTCCCGAGACTGCATCCTGGTGAGAACTCAGGCAGTATGGCACAGATTGTGAAAACTGACCACCTGAAGAGCTAAATCCAGGGGGACTGTCGATTCACCTCTATCCTACTCTTTGTGGTCTGGGAGGAAAACAGTGTAAGAGCAATTGCTTCAACGGTCTGTGTGAGGCGGAAGAGGACAAGCCACTTTACCGCCACTTTACCTTATGCTGCTGTTGTCTGAGGTATCACATGTATCAAATATAAAATACATAGTATTTGTATTAAAGCTTTTTTTTAATGCTGACAACTATTTACATACTATGTCAAACATCTCATAAATAGTTATAACTTACAATACACTCTAAATATTTCATTTGCCATGAATTTTTCATCTTTTGTGTCTTGTTTCTTTGGCATAATTTATTAAGTTGAAGTACAGCAGTTCTTATAGTTTAATTTGATTTTCAGAATATGCCACTTCTTATCTACAACAAATATTTCAAAGTAAATGCTTCTTTTGAAATAAGAATCACAAACATATATTTTTGTGACAGGTGGAAATATATTAATAAAGTTTTCTCTACTTCTTACAAATAAATAGGTGCAAGCAGACCATCCAAGTTGATAATAATTGTTGTTGGAGAATAGAAAGTATAACTAAAAAGTCAAAGTTTATTTAAATATTTGTTAAGTATCAAATTAGCATAGCTAAGACTTCAAAGGAAACTAAATACCAATCACTCTCAGAATCTTTGCATGGTGCACGGAGTATATTTTTATCTTTCTTTGCTTAATCATCTCTCCAATTTAATCTTTTCACGCTACCCTCTGACCATCACCCTGGCTCTTACTTTATGGAAAAACTTACAGTCCATAAATGTTCCAGCTGTCTCTTTGAGCCTTTGCAAATGTCAATTCCCTCTTGGTTTTTCAGTCCATTCTGGTCCCTAATTAATCAAAGTCCTACTCATCTTTGGGTGAACTTTTTCTTAAAATGGCTACATAGTAATTACTTTAGGTATTGTGGTCCATAAGAATCTCTGTTGCAAACCACTCTACCTTCCTATTTTGGCAGTAAACCAGCCACCCACATACACAAATGAATGTATATTGCTGTGTTCCAGTAAAACTTTACTTACATAAACAGTGGGTCATAATTTGCTGATCCTAGCTCTAGAATTCAATTAAAGCATAATTCTTCTGGTACTCATTCACTAGGCCCTATATCTGAATAGGCATCATACTCTATTGTAATCCTTGGATTAATTTTCAGAATTTCAGACTATATTGTTAGATATTGAGACACTAGAGGGTAGGGAAAATGAATTCATCATTTTTCTGTCACAGTATATGATGATTGCCTGTCTGATATAAGTAAACTGAGGTGCCTTTGGCTATTTTTTAAGGCATGAAGAAGACTCATGCGGTCATCAAACCTATTTTTAAAAGCCTCCAAAAATAGAGTGTGGAGAAATAATAAAGCCAATTTTCAACACTGCCTACAAGATCATTACGTCTCAAATGAATAATGTCAAACTGATCTCTTTCCATTTTGTGAAAAAGAAAAAAAGAATATTTTTAGTATGGGAAAAAAAAATTGTTGGAAGTTTGTAATTATGGACTGAATTCTTTTCTAGACATTTGGGTTTTTGTGGAGGAGGGAGAGTGCAGCATATGGAGTGAGAGTCGTATTGAATTATATTATCTAAATGTTATTTTTAAAGTGCTTATGATTTTTTTAATCAAAGGCTTTAATAATTCAATAGAGAGCACACATATTATGCATATTAATAACACCACGTGGAAACCCCTCATCTAAGTTCTAGAGAAAAAAAATTAAGATATTTAATTGACATTAGCAGAAGTACATAAAGAAGTTATGTTTCAATAGAATAAAGCACAGGGGAGGCTGAGTATTTGCTTAAGAAAAAGTAGACAAATACACAATTAAAAATAATTCCCATGACCTGGTACAGCAAGAACAGTTTTAACGGAAATGGAACAAAAGGTGATTCTATCACAAACACAGAGCCTTATTCACCAAGATAATTAAAGGGGGTGCAGAAGCCCATTTGACCTGGCATATTAACTACCTTTGAAATTCTTTTCCTCACAGCAGGCAGAGTGATGTTTTAAAAATCCTCTAATAAATGCCTATGGAACTTAGAAAAAAAAATGCCCTATGGAACTTAAAACCGTCGCACCACAGCATACCCTACCGAACCCTGTGAGATCTGGTGCCGCAGCCCTTAGGGCCACCATCTTCCCCTTTATTGCTTACACAACTCCAGTCTTGCCAGCTTTTTGGCTGTTTAGAAAAGGAGGTCTTTTCACCTCACAGCTCTTCCTCTTGATATTTCCTCTACTTGATAAAACTCTTTATCTAGAGTTTTGCTCCTTCTCTTCATTTAGGTCTGTACCTAAATGTTTTCTTAGAAGACCATTCCTAACCACACGTTTAAAAACCCTTCACTCCTCCTCCATCCCACCCCCTACCTATTACCTTGTTTTATTGTCTTCATTACATGTATCAGTATCTAACGTGTTAAGTTTATTGCTTGACTTTCCTGATAGAATCAAAACTCCATAAGCACTGGGAAATTTTCTCTCTTGTTTTCCTCTCTTTTCCTATTGTTAAGAATGTAATTGGCATAATGTAGGACAAAATAAATATTTGTTGAAGGAATGACCACTTGTAACAAAATTAGTCATTTAGAGAAAAAGAAAGCTCAAGAAGAGAAATCCTCCCTTCTTATGATGGAACTATCTGTATGGGTTTTAATATATTGAAATGAATGACTGAGAGACATTGGGGCGGCGGGGGGGGGGATGAACACTGAGTTTATTTAAGGTGATTTATTATTTCAGATGAAAAGA